>NW_018407747.1:380063-394489 GCF_002113885.1 Mizuhopecten yessoensis | reverse complement strand
AATATCTACAAAACCTTGATCAGTTAGTTTATTATGAAGGCCTCGATTCACGTTCCATGAACTTATCTTAATAGAGCCTACTTTTAAGGATACATCACTGTCCTGTCTGTCCTAGTGACCATCATGGCGGGAACTCGCCGTTGAATGAGGGTTTCCGGTGCGCGAGTTGTGGCCGCGCGCACCGTTAGGTGATGTAGCGGACGTGTTTACCCGAGTCACAGCACTGTACGAAGGAACACTATTGCCTGAGTTGGTGTCAACAGAGGTTGGCGATCGTCGCTCCTTCACCGAGCTTTGTTTGATAATCGGACCATCATACAGCCTCCCATCCACAATAAGCTTGTCCCGCACTAACCGCACATTAGTAAGGTCTCCAGTCAGGACAGTGGTCAAGGCTCACCGGACTGACTCTACCTAATCTTATTGTTCTATTCTAATGTCACGGTGTGGTGATCATGATCACCGTGTCATTTGGGAGAGGACTATACCATCTATTGGAATTAGGTATATAGGTAAAGTGTTATTTCAAAGGTATGGTCTATTTATTTCATGATAGATATACCTGTATTTTCTCCGGTGGTTTCAAGTACACATGGTCACCAGGATTATACCAATTAAAAAATATCAATTTCAAAAATTTATTTTATGACAAAATAGATTTATAATAAATTGCCAAAATGCGCGCATTGGCAGCTGAATCGACAGAAAAGCCCCCCCCCCCCCCCCCCTTTGCCANATAACCTGGAATAATACCGCAAAATCAGAAAACTATTCTACGCCTCACTCGATTTGTTTGTCAATGGAAATAATGTACGATAAATTCTTGCTTTTTACGCTCGGTAGTGCTTGAAAAAGTTAAGTATTACATCTTCAACGTAGAAAAAAAATCGCCTAGCTACGCTCGACAGTAGAAGTTTACTTGTCACAATCTCAGCTAAAAAGTTCTATATTTTTTTAGTGCCAGAAAATAGTATACACGAAGAACCGACACGACAATTATAATATATTAGTGTTAGATAAGTGCAAAAATCTGGGGGGTTTTCTGAGTTTAAAATTGTTGGCAACACCCAGAATTAATTCCTGGGTCCCCCTCTGATACCTATGCACTCATTTACGCTCGCTGCATACCCTGGAATATGTCATGACAAAATCGAAGTCTCCGTGTGCGCCACCTTGTGGAGGAGAAAAGAATACTAGTTTGTTCCTTTGATGTACACCAAAAGAATCTCGCGGTCGCGTAACGGTAAACTTGACTAGGGTGTCGCTCTTCTGTAATCTTCAAAGGAAAGGTTTCAGCCGAGCGATCAGTCAGGTTACTTTTTTTTTTTTACCCGAGAGCAATCATTTTAACTGTGTGCCTTCAAATTTGCTATGACAGGAGTAGTGTCGATGACCTATGAGAGGCAGCTCATTTTCGTACAATACCGAGCAGAAGAGTTCAAAAACAGAATGTCCAGAATTATGAGAAAATTACCAGCATGGGAGATTTGTAGACATTTACTTCGTTGTTTTATTCAGTCGTGTTCTGCCAATCTATTCTATTTTCTGTACAACAGTAATGTACAATGCTTGTCAATGATACTATAGATATGCCAGTTTTCAGACGATTGCTTTTAAACAAAGCCAAGGGTGCTACTTTAACACACATATAGATTATATTATCTTAACATATGTATTGAACCATCGTACTATTTCGGCACGTATTTTTAATCCTTCCTCAGTCAATCGATAGGCCGAAGACACCTCATTTTAAAAGATATACACGTAGACAAGCTACCATTTATAAAAATGGCTAGACTCTGCTTGTGATTTTAATGCTGGCGATTGTAGCAGGTAAGTGTGTAGTATCACAAAGTATTTGTTCATTAATCATTTAATTTTTAGTCTTATATATAAAGAAAATACTGAAGATTTCACCAGTTATTTTAGTTGGGTTGTATTTGGTTTTACGTCCTATAAACAGGTAGAGTCATTTTATGAACTTTTATGTAAATTTAAGTGATTTTCTTGTCGCTGAGAACCGTTGGCTCCAATACAAGTTCAGCTATAATTTTTGATATATTTCAAAAAACATCACTGACATATTGAATTATTTCTGATATACAGGGACAATAGCCAATTATTAGAAGCCTCACAAGTTTAAATATTCACTCATAACTTAGTTCTAAAAGTTTAAATTCAAGCTCTCAATTTAGTTTTAAACTTTCGTGTACTTTTCAGTTTTGAAGTGCACAAGCATGTTTGTGTATTGTGTGTTTATATGGAAGCTACTAAGCCTCAACCTTATATTATGAATCAGGAAAAAGATCATATGTGAAAAAAATAAGTTATTTATAGCATTACTTTGTTACTTAAATGTAATTTCCCTATTACTTTATCATAACTTAATTGTTTCATGTTACTTAAGCGTCATTCTATCGTACTCTAACGTAGCTTTATTTTTACTTTAGCGTAGCGTTATTGTGACTAATTGTTACTTTATTGTACTCTAACGTAGTTTAATTGTTGCTTTATTGTAACTATAACGCAGCTTTATTGATACTTTATTGTTACTCTAACGTAGCTTAATTGTTACCTTATTGTTACTCTAACGCAGCTTTATAGTTACTTTATTGTACTCTAACGTAGTTTAATTGTTACCTTATTGTAACTCTAACGCAGCTTTATTGATACTTTATTGTTACTCTAACGTAGATTAATTGTTACCTTATTGTTACTCTTACGCAGCTTTATAGTTACTTTATTGTTCCTCTTACGTTACTTTATTGTTACTTTATTGTAGTCTAACGTAGCTCAACTGTTCCTTTATTGTTACTCTAACGCAGCTGTATAGTTACTTTATTGTACTCTACCGTAGTTTAATTGTTACCTTATTGTAACTCTAACGCAGCTTTATTGATACTTTATTGTTACTCTAACGTTACTTTATTGTACTCTAACGTAGCTTAATTGTTACCTTATTGTTCCTCTAACGCAGCTTTATAGTTACTTTATTGTACTCTAACGTAGTTTAATTGTTACCTTATTGTAACTCTAACGCAGCTTTATTGATACTTTATTTTTACTCTAACGTAGCTTAATTGTTGCTTTATTGTAACTTAAACGTAGCTTTATTGTTACTTTATAGTTACTTTATTGTTATTTTATTGTACTCTAACGTAACTTTATAGTTAATTTATTGTTACTCTAACGTAGATTAATTGTTACCTTATTGTTACCCTAACGCAGCTTTATAGTTACTTTATTGTTATTTTATTGTACTCTAACGTAACTTTATAGTTAGTTAATTGTAACTTAAACGTAGCTTTATGGTTACTTTATTGTTACTCTAACTTAGCTTTATAGTTACTTTATTGTCACTTTATTGTACTCTAACGTAACTTTATAGTTAATTTATTGTTACTCTAACGTAGCTTAATCGTTACCTTATTGTTACTCTAACGCAGCTTTATAGTTACTTTATTGTTCCTCTTACGTTACTTTATTGTTACTTTATTGTTTCTCTAACGTAGCTCAATTGTTACTTGATTGTTACTCTAACGTAGCTCAACTGTTCCTTTATTGTTACTCTAACGTAACTTTATTGTTACTTTATTGTAGTCTAACGTAGCTCAACTGTTCCTTTATTGTTACTCTAACGCAGCTTTAATGTTACTTTATTGTTACTCTAACTTAGCTTTATAGTTACTTTATTGTTCCTCTTACGTTACTTTATTGTTACTTTATTGTCCTCTAACGTAGCTCAACTGTTCCTTTATTGTTACTCTAACGCAGCTGTATAGTTACTTTATTGTACTCTAACGTAGTTAAATTGTTGCTTTATTGTAACTCTAACGTAGCTCAATTGTTAATTTATTGTACTCTAACGTAACTTTATAGTTAATTTATTGTTACTCTAACGTAGCTCAGTTGTTACTTTATTGTACTCTAACGTATCTTTATTGTTACTTTATTGTTACTCTAGCGTAGCTTTATTGTTACTTTATTGTTACTCTAGCGTAGCTTTATTGTTACTTTATAGTTACTTTATTGTTCCTCTTACGTTACTTTATTGTTACTTTATTGTACTCTAACGTAGCTCCTAACGTAGCTTTATTGTTACTTTATTGTAGTCTAACGTAGCTCAACTGTTCCTTTATTGTTACTCTAACGTAGCCCAATTGTTACTTTATTGTTACTCCAACGTAACTTTATAGTTACTTTATTGTAACGTAGCTCAATTGTTACTTGATTGTTACTCTAACGTAGCTCAACTGTTACTTTATGGTTACTCTAACGTAGCTTTATAGTTACTTTATTGTAACGTAGCTCAATTGTTACTTTCTTGTTACTCTAACGTAACTTTATTGTTACTTTATTGTTTCTCTAACGTAGCTCAATTGTTAATTTATTGTTACTCTAACGTAACTTTATTGTTACTTTATTGTCCTCTAACGTAGCTCAACTGTTACTTTATTGTTCCTCTAACGTAGCTTAATTGTTGCTTTATTGTAACTTAAACGTAGCTTTATGGTTACTTTATTGTTACTCTAACTTAGCTTTATAGTTACTTTATTGTCACTTTATTGTACTCTAACGTAGTTAAATTGTTGCTTTATTGTAACTCTAACGTAGCTCAATTGTTCCTTTATTGTTACTCTAACGTAACTTTATTGTTACTTTATTGTTTCTCTAACGTAGCTCAATTGTTACCTTATTGTACTCTAACGTAACTTTATAGTTACTTAATTATAACTTAAACGTAGCTTTAATGTTACTTTATAGTTACTTTATTGTTATTTTATTGTACTCTAACGTAACTTTATAGTTAGTTAATTGTAACTTAAACGTAGATTTATTGTTACTTTATAGTTACTTTATTGTAACGTAGCTCAATTGTTACTTTCTTGTTACTCTAACGTAACTTTATAGTTACTTAATTATAACTTAAACGTAGCTTTAATGTTACTTTATAGTTACTTTATTGTTACTTTATTGTAGTCTAACGTAGCTCAACTGTTCCTTTATTGTTACTCTAACGCAGCTTTATAGTTACTTTATTGTACTCTACCGTAGTTTAATTGTTACCTTATTGTAACTCTAACGCAGCTTTATTGATACTTTATTGTTACTCTAACGCAGCTGTATAGTTACTTTATTGTACTCTAACGTAGCTCCTAACGTAGCTTTATTGTTACTTTATAGTTACTTTATTGTAACGTAGCTCAATTGTTACTTGATTGTTACTCTAACGTAGCTCAACTGTTCCTTTATTGTTACTCTAACGCAGCTGTATAGTTACTTTATTGTACTCTAACGTAGTTAAATTGTTGCTTTATTGTAACTTAAACGTAGCTTTATGGTTACTTTATTGTTACTCTAACGCAGCTGTATAGTTACTTTATTGTACTCTAACGTAACTTTATAGTTACTTTATTGTTCCTCTTACGTTACTTTATTGTTACTTTATTGTAGTCTAACGTAGCTCAACTGTTCCTTTATTGTTACTCTAACGCAGCTCAATTGTTACTTTATTGTTCCTCCAACGTAACTTTATAGTTACTTAATTATAACTTAAACGTAGCTTTAATGTTACTTTATAGTTACTTTATTGTACTCTAACGTAGCTTAATTGTTACCTTATTGTTACTCTTACGCAGCTTTATAGTTACTTTATTGTTCCTCTTACGTTACTTTATTGTTACTTTATTGTTACTCCAACGTAACTTTATAGTTACTTTATTGTACTCTAACGTAGCTCAACTGTTCCTTTATTGTTACTCTAACGTAACTTTATTGTTACTTTATTGTTTCTCTAACGTAGCTCAATTGTTACTTGATTGTTACTCTAACGTAGCTCAATTGCTATTTTATTGTTACTCTAACGCAGCTCAATTGTTACTTTATTGTTAGTCTAACGTAGCTCAATTGTTAATTTATTGTTACTCTAACGTAACTTTATTGTTACTTTATTGTAGTCTAACGTAGCTCAACTGTTCCTTTATTGTTACTCTAACGCAGCTTTGTAGTTACTTTATTGTACTCTACCGTAGTTTAATTGTTACCTTATTGTAACTCTAACGCAGCTTTATTGATACTTTATTGTTACTCTAACGTAACTTTATAGTTACTTAATTGTAACTTAAACGTAGCTTTATTGTTACTTTATAGTTACTTTATTGTTACTCTAACGTAGCTCAATTGCTATTTTATTGTTACTCTAACGCAGCTTTATTGTTACTTTATTGTACTCTAACGTAGCTCAATTGTTCCTTTATTGTTACTCTAACGCAGCTTTATAGTTACTTTATTGTTACTCTAACGTAACTATATAGTTACTTTATTGTTACTCTAACGTAACTTTATAGTTACTTTATTGTTACTCTAACGTAGCTTTATTGTTATTTTATTGTTACTCTTACGTTGCTTTATAGAGACTTTAGTGTTTCCCGAAGTGTAGTGTAATTTTTTATTTAGCGATGCTTTATTGTCATTTAACCGTTAAGCTAACCAGACTGTCAGTATATACAATGTCATTCAAACACGAACACACACAAAAAATACCGACCGTATTCATATAATTAAGTCTCGGGTCTCTTTAAAAACACATTCAAAACACAGACAATGTGGCCCGAATACACGTACCATTATGTATGTAGACAGGTATTGTAAGTATATTCATACACAACCACCTCAATAAGCCTACAGTCGCGATTCACAATATCTGTTTCCTTTTTTCCCTTCAAATAATTTAGCCATGTATAATGTACTGGTTCACGTATTACCATAGGTGTAATGACTATTGCGTTGGGTCCCGTTACTACCCGATCGGACGTGAATAGGTATGGGGTCACCTGTCCGAACACGTGGGTTTTCTCCGGGTACTCCGGTTTCCTCCCCCATTAAGTTCCCCCACATCGTATTAAGATTAGAGCCTTCACTAAATTTAAGCAAAATAAGATACTCTACTTACATAAAGTTAACAGCTACATCCGTCCAGAGAATACGCACGTGCGCAATCCGGGTAATTAATAAACTAAATTTAGAAAAAAAATCCGATCAATTTCCGGACCCCCAACCCGGACAACATACAGGCAAAAGTAACGAGGGGAATTCGATAGAGTGTATATGTAAGTGAGGAGCCTGGTCAATCATGGCGATAGAGTATATATGTAAGTGAGGAGCCTGGTCAATCATGGCGATAGAGTATATATGTAAGTGAGGAGCCTGGCCAATCATGTCGATAGAATGTATACGTAAGTGAGTAGCCTGGTCAATCATGTCGATAGAGTGTCTATGTAAGTGTGGAGCCTGGTCAATCATGTCGATAAAGTGTATATCTAAGTGGGTAGCCTGGTCAATCATGTCGATAGAGTGTATATGTAAGTGAGGAGCCTGGCCAATCATGTCGATAGAGTATATATGTAAGTGAGGAGCCTGGCCAATCATGTCGATAGAATGTATACGTAAGTGAGTAGCCTGGTCAATCATGTCGATAAAGTGTATATCTAAGTGAGTAGCCTGGTCAATCATGTCGATAGAGTGTATATGTAAGTGTGGAGCCTGGTCAATCATGTCGATAGAGTGTATATGTAAGTAAGAAGCCTAGTCAATCATGTCGATAGAGTATATGTAAGTGTGGAGCCTGGTCAATCATGTCGATAGAGTGTATATGTAAGTGTGGAGCCTGGTCAATCATGTCGATAGAGGGTATATGTAAGTAAGAAGCCTAGTCAATCATGTCGATAGAGTATATGTAAGTGTGGAGCCTGGTCAATCATGTAGATAGAGTATATATGTAAGTGAGGAGCCTGGTCAATCATGTCGATAGAGTAAATATGTAAGTGAGGAGCCTGGTAAATCATGTCGATAGAGTGTATATGTAAGTGAGGAGCCTGGTCAATCATGTCGATAGGGTATATATGTAAGTGAGGAGCCTGGTCAATCACGTCGATAGAGTATATATGTAAGTGAGGAGCCTGGTAAATCATGTCGATAGAGTTTATATGTAAGTGAGGAGCCTGGTCAATCATGTCGATAGGGTATATATGTAAGTGAGGAGCCTGGTCAATCATTTCGATAAAGTGTATATGTAAGTGAGGAGCCTGGTCAATCATGTAGATAGAGTGTATATGTAAGTGAGGAGCCTGGTCAATCATGTCGATAGAGTATATATGTAAGTGAGGAGCCTGGTCAATCATTTCGATAAAGTGTATATGTAAGTGAGGAGCCTGGTCAATCATGTCGATAGAGTAAATATGTAAGTGAGGAACCTGGTCAATCATGTCGATAGAGCATATTATGTAGGTGATGAGCCTGGTCAATCATGTCGATAGAGTGTATATGTGAGGAGCCTGGTCAATCATGTCGATAGAGTATATTATGTAGGTGATGAGCCTGGTCAATCATGTCGATAGAGTATATATGTAAGTGAGGAACCTGGTCAATCATGTCGATAGAGTATATTATGTAGGTGATGAGCCTGGTCAATCATGTCGATAGAGTGTATATGTAAGTGAGGAACCTGGTCAATCATGTCGATAGAGTGTATATGTAAGTAAGAAGCCTAGTCAATCATGTCGATAGAGTATATGTAAGGGTGGAGCCTGGTCAATCATGTCGA
The DNA here is from genome assembly GCF_002113885.1 of Mizuhopecten yessoensis. Lineage (NCBI taxonomy): Eukaryota > Metazoa > Mollusca > Bivalvia > Pectinida > Pectinidae > Mizuhopecten > Mizuhopecten yessoensis. The sequence continues at coordinate 385,887 of NW_018407747.1, read as the reverse complement.
TAGAGTGTATATGTAAGTGAGGAGCCTGGTCAATCATGTCGATAGAGTATATATGTAATTGAGGAGCCTGGTCAATCATGTCGATATAGTATATATGTAAGTGAGGAGCCTGGTCAATCACGTCGATAGAGTATATATGTAAGTGAGAAGCCTGGCCAATCATGTCGATAGAGTGTAAATGTAAGTGAGGAGCCTGGCCAATTATGTCGATAGAGTGTATATGTAAGTGAGGAGCCTGGTAAATCATGTCGATAGAGTGTATATGTAAGTGAGTAGCCTGGTCAATCATGTCGATAGATTGTATTTGTAAGTGAGGAGCCTGGCCAATCATGTCGATAGAGTATATATGTAAGTGAGGAGCCTGGTCAATCATGTCGATAGAGTGTATATGTAAGTGAAGATCATAGTCAATCATGTCGATAGCTCGGTTGATGAGGCAAGAGTTTTTATGACCAGCACGGAGACTATCAGAATATTAGGTCGATAAACTAAGAGCATGTATATTGTATTGATATTGAGAAAATAAATTAAAGACAATATTCAAGTAGCAAAATATTTAGCAAGCACTTTGATGAGATCAAAAATGAAAATCAGCAAAAGAGAAAAATGTGATAAAATACCTATAATTTAGGTAAACACGGGTACAAATATTATATTCATGAAGATTATGAAGCAAAATACAATAGAGAAACATATAAATAGTATATAGTATTAAACAAAATAACTAGAACGGGATTTCATGTCATAAACAAAATAGCTGAAAACTGAAAAAAAAGGTTCACCCCCCACGCGCTTACATCCGGGCCAACAAGAGTGATTAATATAAGTTGAAATAACTTATACATAATTGTTGTAATATTAATAAAGTATCTATACAAATAAAAAAACAGTCCACACATATTCTTCACGTCAGTTTGTTTATACTTTTTTCCAATTCAACTTCCTTATTTTGGACATTTTGTATTTTAATGATGGTTCAGTTAGTCCGTACATTTAATTCTTATTTCATTTTATTAAGAAAAGTATTATATTTATCTATTTTGTGTGTTTGTGTGTTGGGGGAGGGGGAGGGTACCTCTTTTTCGAATGAATTACACTGTAGTTACAACTGAAGTGAGTTTAACTATTATATTATATATATATATATCGTTACTCGATTGAACGAGTTTCACGATTTCTTTTTTTCAGTCGTGGTAGAGGCAGATTTTTGTATGAACTTTAACGACAACACGCTGTCCACCTACTGTAAATTTGGTTGCTGTGGTGTAAAACTGAACGAGTGTTGTAACAATGACGACTACTACAATGAACTGTACGTATATATATGTATACCTATTTTCCCAAATCCTTCATTGGTTGAATTATAATCACGTGGAGGTCGGTGATAGGCGATAGAAACGGTTCAATAGTCTCTTCATGACGTAACGTTCCTATGCTCTCTGCCAAATGCGGTGCTTTTCTAATACGTTCTACATTGTTTAATGTTGAGATACAATATCTTTCAAATGTTTTAACATGAAGAGTGATATTAACCTCTGCCTCGTCTCGGTTACTATCTCTTTCTCGGGGTCATATTATCGCATATTCACCTCAATAAAAGTCCATAATTGTACATTATAGAGATAGGCCAAACATGTTATGTAAGTGGTTCTCGTTTCCCTGTGGACCTGAAATCTACATTTACATATAATTTGCAATTTTGTAAGAATAAATGCATAATCAGTCAGAAAATAAACAAATGTAAACATCCTTGATGACAATCAAAATTAATTAAGTTAGATAGGATGTGTCATCGACGATTTACATCAAACTTATAAAGCTATGGTATTCGTGCCAAACCCTTTCAGTGGTTGGAAAGCAACGCTTACAAGTCTGCCGCTCTACCGATTTTTGCTAAAGGGAGATTCCATATTGCGCAAAGCTAGAAGGCGACCGTAATGTTATGTAGAATTAAACCCTACTACAGTCCTGCTTTAGTGATTTTCTTTTGAACTGTACATATAAGTGTATAAAGTGAGGCGTTTAGAATATTTTTTTTCTTTATGCATGCTATTTTTGCTTTTGTAATCACATAGAACTACAAACATATCGGGCTATTTACAGGACTGCGGGAGCGATCGCCGGAGTCGTCATCGCCTCGCTTGTCGGCCTGGCCGTGGTCATAGGTGGCGTCTTATTAGTCGTCTTTCTCGTCAATTCCAACTGTTGCCACGAGCAAGGTAACCAAGGTGTCGTGTTCTCGACAGGCGCATGCGCAAACCCTCCATCCGTGAATATAAGAGGTAAGTTTATTCAGCGAAATAGTATAAATACTATATGTATTCGGTGTGGCCAGGGACGTATAATTACTGTCCCTGGTGTGGCATTCCATTTTTTGTGCCTTGAATTCTTGATGTTCCCGTTTGAGCCTAGTTTCATAAGCGATGGGGGAAACCAGAGGAGGTTCGACCCATTTAAATTATTGTCGTTCTGGATAGGATCGCATTTGTTGTATGGGTATATATACCATTTGAAGAGAAAGTCCATGCCTTTCAAAATTAAAAAAAAAAGATTGCAAACACGTCCGTCTTTGAAGAATAATTTAACTTTTTCTATCGGAAGATTGGATGGCCGAACGTGCTCTGCCTTAGACACAAGTAGTCTTAGGTAGGTTCGACCCACGATAGAATCAGTATAATTATGACGTCGTAAAGCATACGACCTCAGATTTCTACGCCAATTTCGCAACTTTCACCGTGTTGCATGGGCTGAACCTGTCCCGGTATTATGTGCCGAACCTTCCTAAAATATATCTTTCAATACATTTGTATATTACAGCAATACGAAGGATAATGATAATGCTAGTCTTTTATATTTACCATCATGTGAAGTTGTCGATGTGTTAAACGTATGGCACGAATAAGTAGCAATTCGGTTGACAGAAAGTACGAAAAACTAGAAACAAGTGAGGTCATGATTTTCTATCTATACACCCCAAAGTGATTTCCCCCCCGTTTTAGTAATTTCATAATTGAGTTTTCCTCGCCATTTTCGTGGGACCCCACTAAAATGCGATTCTCAAAGTTGTGAATATTTGCTCAAGACTAAAATGGTTGAAAGAACTTGGACTTAACCACAGTTTACCTATACCATTTATGTACTGTGTGCGGGTAGTGGAACCGGTATTGATAAATCGATTCTCTCTTTTTTTTTCAATTGTTCCAGTAGGTCAGTCAACCTTAACCAATACACAGACTACATACCAGTATCCACAACAATCTACCAAGGTCTACAACGCCGGCTACGGCTACATATAGGTCACGTGACACACGCGGGGTCGGCGTCTCTTTTCATTTAATAAATATATAATTATCAGCGGCAAATCCGTAACTGTTGAAATAAAGTGGCCCAACTGTGAAGAAGGAATGGGAAATTGGACGACGATTCTGTCATTGACAAAGATACTTCCGATATTCAGCAAAACAAATAGTAACAATTTGTTTTTGTTAAGTTTTTTGCGTTGTTATATCTTGGTTTTTGTTGTTGTTATCATTAACAGTATCTAATGAACATTTCATAAATGTCATACTTAATACCGGAAGTGCATATATTTCATTATCAAAGAATAACCTTAGTCTCGTTCAACCAGACGCTTGATCACTTGTAATTCTCTGTTCGGCGTAGCTTGCGCAGACAAAAAGAGTCTGGTTGAACGAGACTAAGCATAACCTATGCACTCGGAACTCCTCGGATGGCTAGTTCCTCGCAGATAATGATTCATTCGGAACACCGCGCCTTTGCTACCTTGCATAGTTTCGTAGAAAATGACGAAAGGGTATTCCGAATGATAATGATTGAGCGTAGTGGAGTCAACCGAGATTTGCCGACTGCAACCTGATATGCCGACTGCAACCTGTGTGATCTGCTTCTTTCGCTCGGGTTACATTGAGTTTTAAAATGTTTCACGTCATCATGTGTAACGTTTCATTGCATCCAACTAAACTTAACGAATGAGCGTGATATTGCTGATGACGTCAATTTAGAATACTGTATATCACGTGATCTTTTGCACTTTATGCAGTTAACAATATCCGTCAATCGATATGTGTTTTAAAATGCGCTGGTAACTGTTTAATTATACTTTTCATTGTGATACAATTGAACCGGAATTCAGAGGCCATCCTTTTTGTCTAAGTCTTGTTGTACATAGGTGATCCCCTTATACTGGTTCAGTTAAACATGATTCAAAAATGGTCTCTTAACAAAGGCGTCTCTTAATAGAGGTGGTCCTTCAAGGTTTAGCTGTGCCTGACTTTTCTTGTTCGTGACTCATCAATTGTGACTTTTTCGCATTAAAATTGAAATCACACAACTTAAGTATTTACTGTTTTTATATTGTTATCATTATCGTCATGTTCATTGTAAATTTAACATGTAAATGAAAATAAAATATTTCTAAACATAATTGATTTTGTCTGTTTTTCCGTCTACACATTTCTAATGCGTTTAATTTTCGACATCTGTGTGTACATTGTACAGTCGGCTTACGGGCACGATTTATTCTTTACTCACCGATATTGTTGTAAAACATATTCTAGTGTTGGAACTAAAACCATGGCGACATGGGGATTTTTACTAGAGTTGGTGACGATGCTTTATTGTGCTTTTAAAGTGAATACAGATACGTCTTATACATGTACCATGTATATATAATATACCACACAAAGAAACCGAATGGCGCCGGTTAGCTTGCAGGCTTTGCAGGGTGAATTTTTGAATCTATCAAAACTGTATTAGATGGTCTGTATGCTAGCTATTGGTTTGTAACACATTACTATAAAATGTTTGTTCATAAAACTTACAGGTATCGAAAATCGGTAGACAATCATCTATAATAATAAACGTATTTTTAGAAATAACAAAACCCGCTTTTCAATGAAACATGTTTAATATATCATGAAAATAGCACCTGAAATATGTGGGATGATGTATAACATAAACAGCGATAGCTTATTAAAGATGGATATTGGCAATATCGACATTCAAAATTACAGTAGTGACTTATTTTATTTTCACGAAAATATAGCAATATAATTATATATATATTAATATCTATGGCACTTCATATAAAGAAACATTGTATATAGGGCAAGGTAAGATAGAAAAATGTATATCACGTCGTAAAGACACAGGACAAATATTAAATGTATCTGTGTCTGTGTATTTATGAATTGTGTCTAGTTTTATACCGATCGCTACACAGAGTTCTTTCCTTATCCTACTTGCGCTGTTGGTTTAAGGAACGACGGCTCTGGGTAGAGATTGGTATTATATATCAGTACTATTATCCAAATTATATATATATGTAAGTACTAATTTCGGAAATGCTTTATCCGAGTATGGGTATTTTCTGACAGTCAGTGTTTTAAATTAGAAAAACTAGGAAAAAATACTGTATCGTCAACATGCAATGACAAACTCCGATCTAAACATAGAAAAAGTAAACAACAGAAACTGAGGGAGACGCAAACATTGATAAGAAGGTTCAACAAAAACAAATCAATGAAGAATGATTCCAGGTGGTTGTGAGACGAGAACGTATAACACAGACCAATCCAGGTAGATCCCGGTAGGTAGACTAACACAGACCAATCCCGGTAGATCCCGGTAGCTAGACTAACACAGACCAATCCAGGTAGATCTCGTTAGGTAGACTAACACAGACCAATCCAGGTAGATCTCGTTAGGTAGACTAACACAGACCAATCCCGGTAGATCCCGTTAGGTAGACTAACACAGACCAATCCAGGTAGATCTCGTTAGGTAGACTAACACAGACCAATCC
>NW_018407747.1:333772-379678 GCF_002113885.1 Mizuhopecten yessoensis | reverse complement strand
GGTAGATCCCGGTAGGTAGACTAACAAAGACCAATCCCGGTAGATCCCGGTAGGTAGACTAACAAAGACCGATCCCGGTAGATCCCGGTAGGTAGACTAACAAAGACCGAATCCAGGTAGATCCCGGTAGGTAGACTAACAAAGACCAATCCCGGTAGATCCCGGTAGGTAGACTAACAAAGACCAATCCCGGTAGATCCCGGTAGGTAGACTAACAAAGACCGATCCCGGTAGATCCCGGTAGGTAGACTAACAAAGACCGAATCCAGGTAGATCCCGGTAGGTAGACTAACAAAGACCAATCCCGGTAGATCCCGGTAGGTAGACTAACATAGACCGAATCCAGGAAGATCCCGCTAGATAGACTAACATAGACCGAATACAGGTAGATCCCAGTAGGTAGACTAACATAGACCGAATACAGGTAGATCCCGGTATAGATATAGAAAAGACAAAAATATAACGATTTTTTTTATATACAGGCGGAAAAAATTGGTTCTCCGGAAGTTTTGCGTTCCCTGCCCCACCAGATGTGGCATCTCCACTGGGATATATACATACAGGTTTACACTGTATTGCTTATATTTCTTGACAAAATTATGTTTGTGAAAGTTTGACATATATCTTCGATAAATCAAGAATAAAAAAAAAGACACACATACCGTTCAGAAATACAAATACATGGAATCGGTCACGTCCGTTGATAGAAAAAAAACCTTGTCATTGAAAATATCAGTGCCGAAACAAAATTAAATTAAGTCATTATTAATATGTACATGTATGGTTTATGAAGCACTTTTTTTCTTATTAATTAACGGGTTTAGATTGGAGCCCTATCTTTCGTAGTAGTCCAGCTAAATAACTACAATAAACTTTTTCAACTTATATAATTGCATATAAATAAGGATGACAGTGTTTGAAACTAAAAAACAAAATGGGTCCTCAATATCGGAATCAAACCAAAATCTCAATATTCCCCAAAAAACTGACTCGATATTAACACTAAATCTAGTCAGGAATCAATTGAGATAAGAAAAAGTCCCTGAGCATGCGATTTACACGTGATGCCAGCTGGATGTCGCACGTGCTGTCATGCAATCACGTGACTGTTACGTAGCTTACATAAACCCCTTGTTGAAGGCGACAGTCTGAGGGTGCTGATACGTTGTGTGAGATACGGTAGACTGATGGGTTGGGTGTGCTGAAACAAAGAAATTAACACTATTATCAATAACTTTCAAAATGTATCTAAGTATATGAAAAATTCCGGGACATAGCGGTGAAGTTCCCGAATACTCCATACACTGTAAACGGGAATAATTTGGTTAAGGACACAGATATATGAAAAAGAATTTTGGGATGTATGATGTTGGAATTATCCTGGTATGCAAGGTGTATTTTTAGATGTTAAAATGAGGGTCTTTGATCAACATATGGTAAAAATACCAACACAACCACTAAAGGAAATTACAATACAAGAAAGTGGACTCTGCAAGTCTAAAAATCATCGTAATACATTTGATTAAATTCATAGGCAACTATTTAATGCCAACAATAGTATGTAAAATCCCGCTCCAATATATCAATGTAAATAAATAAATAAAAATGTAGAGTACTGCTAATAATACGACCAAAGCAACTGTCGGCCAGGCCACATATAACAATAGCACGGTGCATGACGTTGATAGCATGTCAATCAGTCACATTTGTGTTAATGAGGTTCGGTTTGACCAAGTCAACTGCAGTATAAACTAAAACAAATAGTAGCCCGTTTTTAACAAGATAGGCAAAATCGTAAACAAGCACACAATGTGTATCAGTGCTTTTGAGAAAAATATTATCAATTCTTGGTTCAAAAACATAACCCGTATCAACGATAAGAAATAGGTGAAATATAGGTCAATGACAAACTTCAAGATCACCAATCAAGATAAGATAGAAACCAAAAAGTGTAGACCTAGTAAAATACCAAGTTACAAAACTTACGATACAGTTACAAACACTGCGTTAGCCCGAGGTCGATAGATCAGAATGGAACAAACAATTACACTTAAAGGGAGTTATCTCCCCTAAAGGGACCAAAAGTGTGAACGTTCAACAACACCAAAGATATATGTCTTAGTCTTACAAATGTATGTAGTTATAACGTATCAAAAATAGTGTTAAAAGTTATCGTTAAAAAATAATAATTTGCATTTTTCGTTGGAAAATTGAATGGCCTTAAACCACGGACTTGGATCTAATCTAATTCCGTGCTTAAACATATGATTGGTTGACAAAATTTACTTCAATACCAACTAGGGTTAATAAACATTCAACCGAATCCATCTGATTTCCTCATTCTGTCACTTAAAACACCCTTTTCGCTGCGACATATTATTTGACCTTAACCTTTTAAAAAGCTTGCCCGGGACATATTTTTTTTTCACTTGGAGTAACCAGATTTGTTATGGAAGTTCTTTTTGGGATGAAAGAGCGCAGATTACGAAAAGAAGATAACTGTGACCTATGCTTTGACCTTTAACCTGACCTTTTGGAAAACGTTTGGATTATGTATTTCCTTTCAATAATTTGCCTCGTTTTTCATGAAACTGAAAATGATTCGTACATAATAATGCATACTTACTTAACATTGTCAGAATTGCTTATTTTCGCTTGCTCTGTTATATCAATATTTTGAGGTTTTTAATACTTAGTAAGTTGGTGTATGTGTTATACTCACAAGCCATGTTGACGCTAGTAGAGGCGACCACGGCCGGGTTGGCAACGCCATTCGCGTAAACGACCCCAGGCGGTGTCGTTATTTGCCGGAAGCAGGTAGTGCAGAAATATATCACCAGGATTACTCCGCCAACCACCATAGCTAAGGCGACGATCGACAAGATGACAAAACCGGCGATGGCTCCTCCACTTCTGTAACGATAATCGATACAAGTTTTATATACCTCCCCTTCTGTAACGATACAAGTTTACAAGTTTTATTAAACCTCCACTTCTGTAACGATAATCGATACAAGTTTTATATGCCTCCACTTCTGTAACGATAATCGATACAAGTTTACAAGTTTTACTATATATCCAAATGCAATACAGCATATAGGATACAAATATACATAATTAAATATTCAAAATTCATATGTAATGTACAAGATGGCGGAGGACAATTCCATTCAAGTTTTATATACCTCCACTTCTGTAACGATACAAGTTTACAAGTTTTATTAAACCTCCACTTCTGTAACGATAATCGATACAAGTTGAATATACCTCCACTTCGGTAACGATAATCGATACAAGTTTACAAGTTTTACTATATATCCACTTCTGTAACGATACAAGTTTACAAGTTTTATTATCCCTCCACTTCTGTAACGATAATCGATACAAGTTGAATATACCTCCACTTCGGTAACGATAATCGATACAAGTTTACAAGTTTTACTATATATCCAAATGCAATACAGCATATAGGATACAAATATACATAATTAAATATTCAAAATTAATATGTAATGTACAAGATGGCGGAGGACAATTCCATTACTGTAACGATAATCGATACAAGTTTTATATACCTCCACTTCTGTAACGATAATCCATACAAGTTTACAAGTTTTATTATACCTCCACTCCTGTAACGATACAAGTTTACAAGTTTTATCATACCTCCACTCCTGTAAAGATACAAGTTTACAAGTTTTATTATACCTCCACTCCTGTAACGATACAAGTTTACAAGTGTTATTATACCTCCACTTCTGTAACGATAATCCATACAAGTTTACAAGTTTTATTATACCTCCACTCCTGTAACGATACAAGTTTACAAGTTTTATTAAACCTCCACTTCTGTAACGATAATCGATACAAGTTGAATATACCTCCACTTCGGTAACGATAATCGATACAAGTTTACAAGTTTTACTATATATCCAAATGCAATACAGCATATAGGATACAAATATACATAATTAAATATTCAAAATTAATATGTAATGTACAAGATGGCGGAGGACAATTCCATTACTGTAACGATAATCGATACAAGTTTTATATACCTCCACTTCTGTAACGATACAAGTTTACAAGTTTTATTAAACCTCCACTTCTGTAACGATAATCGATACAAGTTGAATATACCTCCACTTCGGTAACGATAATCGATACAAGTTTACAAGTTTTACTATATATCCAAATGCAATACAGCATATAGGATACAAATATACATAATTAAATATTCAAAATTCATATGTAATGTACAAGATGGCGGAGGACAATTCCATTACTGTAACGATAATCGATACAAGTTTTATATACCTCCCCTTCTGTAACGATACAAGTTTACAAGTTTTATTATACCTCCACTTCTGTAACGATAAGCGATACAAGTTTACAAGTTTTATTATATATCCACTTCTGTAACGATACAAGTTTACAAGTTTTATTAAACCTCCACTTCTGTAACGATAATCGATACAAGTTTTATTATACCTCCACTTCTGTAACGATAATCGAGACAAGTTTACAAGTTTTATTATATATCCACATCTGTAACGATACAAGTTTACAAGTTTTATTATACCTCCACTTCTGTAAAGATAATCGATACAAGTTTTATTACACCTCCACTTCTGTAACGATAATCGATACAAGTTTACAAGTTTTATTATATATCCACTTCTGTAACGATACAAGTTTACAAGTTTTATTATACCTCCACTTCTGTAACGATAATCGATACAAGTTTACAAGTTTTACTATATATCCAAATGCAATACAGCATATAGGTTACAAATATACATAATTAAATATTCAAAATTCATATGTAATGTACAAGATGGCGGAGGACAATTCCATTAAAATAATTGATATCACGTACAGTTTTACAGCATTTTAAAACACAGTTACTAGTATTTAAAAAATTTAACCAATATCTCATTATGGCCATTTTACGTTGCACATATAATGAATATCTCCCAGTTTCCAAGTCAACCATAGAAGTATTGACAGTTTTCTTAACATTTAATAGGTCTTTGAGAAAAAGGAGATGGATTTTTTCAATTTGTGGCGATACATTATGTCCCCAAACTTCACACCCATAATTCAATATACATGCAACATATATATAAGTTTAGAATAAAGACATTTTAGTTTCCGTATCAAGGGCAAAATCTTTCATTTTTCTTTTTAAGTGTTAATATGCTTTCCTTCCTTGGCATGCTAATGTATCTTGTGCTACAGTAAATCTTCCATTATAGTTAAAAACTAATCCAAGACAACAAAACTTGTCAACAATTTCGATAGATTTACCATTTAAAGTACAAATTTCTGAATGCAACATTCTTTTTCTTTTTCTAAAAACAATAATTTTAGTTTTTTCTATGTCAACATTTAAACTCCATTTTTCAGTGTATGTCTGTAAACGATCTAGCATATGCTGAAGATCGGTAGCATCCTCCGAGAATAAAACTGTGTCATCCGCATACATCAGCATAAACAGGTTTATCAACTGTAATTCATAACTTTGACAATTAGAATTTATAAATTCACTTTCCATATCATTAACAAATAATGAAAAAAGCATGGGAGATAACGATTCCCCTTGTAATAAACCGACATGTTAATCAACAATGGCGGATAATTTACCATTTAATTTCACACATGAACGTACATTATCATAAACTGATTTAATTACATTAAGTAGTCTACCCCGAATAACACTTCTCCAAAGTTTATACCACAAATTCTGGTGTCACACTATCAAATGCCTTACTATAATCAATAAAAACGCAATAACGCCTCTTGTTACGTTCTATCGAATTGATAATTAAACTATGTAATCCAAAAAGTGCGTCCCTTGTACCAAACCCAGGCTTAAAACCAAACTGAGCATAGGAAACAATGTTTTCTCGTTTACTCCATTTTAACAGAAGTTTATTTAACAACGACGTACACAGTTTAGCTAAATGGCTAATTAATGTAATTCCCCTATAATTATTGACATTGTTTCTATCGCCCTTTTTATGTAAAGGAATATTGACGCCCCGAGCCCATGACTCTGGAAAATATCCTATTTGTAACATAGTGTTAAATAACCTTAATAAAACCGGTGAAAAAATATCTTCATATTCAATAAAATATTCATTAAGTATCATATCAATACCATCAGATTTACCCCCAGATAGACCCTTAATTACTTCTAATAATTCATCTATGTTAAAATCAACATCTAGTTCAGGATATAGGCACTCAATGTTTTTGTCTTCCAAAATATCACTGTCATTCGCTACACCTGCCAAATCTTTAAAATAATTGAAAAAATCATTTTATGATATTTCACCTGTATTACATGTCTTACGATTCAAAAAACTACGATAAAATAATAATAAATCTAGCACGTTCCCTTCCATTCTTAAACATTCTCGCCTCAATTTCCTCTCACAAACTTAATACCGTTTTTTAGCCTGTCTTAGACTTATTCTGTTGGCCAATGACCGCTCACCATTAAACACTGATAATGCACTTTTATAAAAAAAAAATGTACAACGATCTACAATTGTTATCAAACCAGGGCTTAACTGGTCCTCTGTTTACAGAGGTAATAGTATTGATAGTAAACTGAATTCATCGTCAGTCAGTAAATTAACATCCAACCATTTCAAATGTTTCCAAATTCTGACAATATCGTGTAGAGAGACGCAGGCTGATGGAGACTATGGACATGTATTAGTGTCGCAATAATAACCTCATAGGGACTATATATGTCGACATTTTCTATATTGCTCATCGGTGACCCTTGCGGTTTCGTTGTAACTACCCTTGTTCTCACTAGGAGGACGTGATATGTCTACGATTTGACCTAGATTATATGACATGTGTCGTCGATCAAGTAGAAGACGCGTTCCCTTCCAAAACGTCTGGTCTTATTCCCGTTGTAACTTTGTCAATGGTTCCCGTGTAAATCTATCCATTACTAATAATTTGACATAGGTTCGTCAGTTTTGAATTCGATTAACGCTTCGGTATGTCGCTTTGAGGTTACATATAAACTGTTTCGTTAAAGGAGGACACACTAAAGTCTCCATCTAACAGTACAGGTGACAGGACCAGCACTAGCCCGCTCTAACCAGCATCTATCTCCATTTGATGTTTCCATAATGTTACTACGGACGCCCCCCCCCCCCGGAGTTGCTTACAAAATTAATGTTAAATACAACGTTATACGTACAATTCGTAATAGTCGTCATATAGTTCTAGTTCTGGACAGCACTCGTTCTTAGTAATCCCACAGCAGCCTCGAAGGCACCACGTATTCAACCAGAGATCGTCGTCTGTCTGGCACCAGTCGGCTGCCACAGAGGCTGTGTGTAACAAATTATCAACAGACCATCAACAAAATAGTTCGATTAAAGAGTATCAAATGTAGGTGTATCAAAGGAGACAAGGACACACAGAAGTAGGGAAATGGTAGAACAGAAATTACAAGATCCAGAATGTTACATTTGGTGTAGATGGCCCAATTAGGTTTCTTCAATAACAAGTCAGATCCAGGAAGAGGTCCGATTTAATTAGTTGACTTGTGCGATCATTGCAGTAGAAAGCATGAACCTACTTTTAAATTTGTATAGGCACAATGTGTAGGAAAATATATTTCTTCGTAAATGCAAAGATGATAAATCTAAAGGATGCAAACCTTCTAACTTCTTGGCCACCGGGGATATTATTGGATACATCTATAAAAAGTCAGAAATAACTCGGTGTCACGAGCTCTTGTGATGGTATTTACGAAGTATTTTACAAACACGGTTGCAAAAAGGAGAGTAAACTAAAAAAAATGTGTCCAAGTTGTCCAGAGATAGTCATACATCAATAGCCTACCCGGTATTGACAACCACAGATAAAAGCAGAGGATGGAATAGGAATGCTAGTGTATATCAAACGAATATATATAAAAAAATGACACACCGGAGGATGAGATTTTATAAATTCATTGTGTCTATCACACGTTAATGGTATTCTCTATTACTATTTAAAGCTTCACATATGATGTCGCACCGAAAATATAAAAACAAGTGATTCAGTCGATAACTTGCACTGACCCAAGTTTGTTTTTTTATATATATTTTGCATGCAGGTAACATTTGGCTCATATTATTTGTTTGGGTGCCAAAGTCAGGCAATATGATATACCAGGGGTCTTTTGTTTCAGCCCGGTGTGTATTTCCCACGTGAACAATCCGCTATTGAATAGAAATTGCACGTGCCAAGGTTTGTGTATTTGACATTTGGTCCCGGCATTTCCTCTCTTAAATTATAGTATGTCTACCATGTCTAATCCGGACCCTGTCTCTTTGAAAACAGGCGTCATTGTTACATGTAATACACCGTGTTCATATCGGCCTTCCTATTTATTTTCGGTCATCAATCCTCGCAAAGATGTTTTCCAGACGTAAAATATTCGATCTGTTGCATTTTATTGTAATCATCAATACGTTACAATTGAAGTAGTTCTTTATTTCCTGTTCTTATTCACTTACATACATATATTTAAAAAATGTTGATACCCCCCAAAAGAACTCTGTATAAACCGGAACCTGTTTAAAGCGGCCATGTACTTTGGTTCCAGTCATATCCAGTTTAGACCGGTTATACCGTATCTCTAATTCAAACAGATATATTTTTATTAACATTATTTTTTATTAATTTTATTTTTATAATCCAAACGGTTGCTCATAGTGGTCTAGCTGCGATAACGTAGCTTTCTGACGACGAGAGATTTTTTGTATATATTGCGTTGTCTGTCCTATGCCAACTAATGGAGCAAAATCAAAAGTGTAAATCTGTAAGAAAAGCATATAATTTACGCCTCATATGATTATAATGTTATCAAAATATTGCATAATTGTTGAAAAAACGAATCCTTACCGATGCAAAAACTCTTTTACGAAATTAACCAAGTCCGTCTTGGGGAAAAATATAGAAACGACCGCCATGACAGATCACGCGTGATGTTGTCCATTATACTTTCTATATATGGCCTGAATGGCCAAATATAGTATTACCACTGATGCCGCCATGTTTACTACAATTTCCATATTAGGTCGTGACACCCATATTTGGACGTCTGACCAATATCGGAAGAGAGACGAACTTTCCAACATGGCGGTCAATTCAGATTTCGATTACGCTTGCTACGTTAACTTGATAAATTATTAAACGACATTTTAGGCAGAGTTTAACTTCAAGTTGTGCAGGATATCAACAGAAATAGTTCATACTACAACCTTATTTATGGATGCGGACAAATCAATGTGCTGTCAATTAATTCTAAAATCGCCGGGCTAATCACACCGGGCTTGCTCCATTACAAGGCATGGGTCGATTTAATACCCGGCCGGGGTAGAGGAGGCCGGGTATTAATATTAGTATATATTTTTTATATAGTGGTCGAGCGGTGTTCTCCGTTTTCGGTGTCACGTTCCGCACGGGCGCAGGTCGTTCCTACGCGTGAACACCTCCTACTCAATCGGTAACGATTGCATATTACCTTGGGGAAAAAATAATAATAACAGCAAACAGTATACGTAATGAGGATATTGAAAGGATATATTTGTTTTAGCTTTTAGTTTAAACATATTTTATTGTACAAACATACAAATAGATTGGACAAGTTATTATGGTAAAAATAATGTATATGTTCTAGAATATAGTGTATTGTGATTTTTTTAAATGATTATGCACGTACACATCTTTGCACTATCAGAATTAACAGTGGCGTATTCAAATGACGTTCTTTGTGTGGAAGTAAAATTCATGTTGTGAGCTATGTTTGTATAACACTATTTATACCATATTGGATAGTTTCCATTTCTCATAATTGGAGCTCCGGTACAAGGGGAAAAAAACAAGATATCTTTTCTATATGTTCAATATTTCGGATTCATTTCGGTTAGCAAGAATTGTATCGTATAAAAGATTATTGGCAAAAAGTTGCTTTTTTACATATATTCTTGTGATTCTTTTATAGGAATTACTTTTTGTCAGAAATATATAGTAATATTTACGTGCTAGTACTTACTAGAAAAGATATGTACAACAGTAGGAATTTTATATGAACTAAAGAACAATTATTTCCCGAACCTTTTCAATATAATCAACCAGACAGGTTCATAGCAGCGTTATCAGCATAGTATCGGTTTGACATTAACACAAATTCATTCAATCCATTAAATGTTTACCCTCCCTCCCTCCCGAAGAACATTTGCTTACCCACGGCTACAGTCAGTAACAACAGGCCAAGGGTATACGCTACATCCGCCATCTTGGTGGAGTCCGTCTTGGTAATGATTTAGCTGAGGTACCACGTGCACGTGAGCAGTATTTACACGGTAGGTGAAGTATTAGTAACGAACTCGGACACCCACACGTCTGAATGCGTGACGTCACAGAAAGGTCATCGGTCATTGTTTAGAAATATTGAATAAGACTATAAATACAAAAAGCACAATAATGAATGAAATGTACGTAAAGGTTATTGCATGGTTTTCGAGTAACAAGGGATTTATTACACCCGAGCGAAGCGAGGGTGTAATAAGTCCCGAGTGACGAGAAATCATGCAATAACTGGCTTACTGCATGCTTCCCAACTCGAACAAAACAGAAAAGTTGAGTAAAAAATGTTCACCTGGACAATCTTTTTACCTACCCTACACTGCAGATAATTTACATGTACCTATGTGAGTGAGTACTAATCATAACCAGGTAAGATTCTCAATAGCCCAGTCTGAGTGTATCCTTCATAATGGATACAAGTGTTTTTGGATTACTATCCAGGTCCAGTGTCAGGGAAGGTAAGGAGTGTCTGTTCAAAATACGGGAAACAATGTTGAATTTCTGACTACATTTTCAGTTTAATTTTCAAGATGTGGCAAAGGTACAGGATATTGAAACCATTTTCATATATACAATGTAAGGGTTTATCAATCCCTAAGGAATTCCAGTTCTGCAATTTTGTATAAAGGAACAGCTCCTTAAGATTATAAACTTTTCCGGGAAATGCTTATCCTCTCACGTGATAAGGAAATCTGTTTGTGTTTTTCAATCATGAAATTACCATTTTTAACTTTCCATTTTTCCCCTTATTTGAAATGTGTCAACTAAGTTTATCCTCTACTGTATTGACTTCATCGTTACTCACTGATTGATTATCTCCCCTTTCTTACAGCATTTGTGGCCACAGTCCACTGGGCACACCCCCTTTCATGGTCATGTAATCATGATTGGCCTTGAAAGGGGATTATGTGTGCAGTGGACTGTGGTAGCAAGTGATTTACTGCCCACACTTTTCCATTGTGAGAGGTGGGAAGTATGCAGTAAGACAATTTTAAAAGTGTATTCAAACGTTCAATTTATTTTATACACAGACAAAATAACGATAATTGCTAGCCGAATGTTAGGTGCACAATCTATCAATCCTGCGGTAGGGAATGTAAAAACAAGACACGATGTTTGGTCAAACAAACACTGTTTATTACAAGTGGGATAATAATGTATCTGATTTATTGTATTGTTTCTCCGATATCTGCCTTGTTCACTAGAAATATAAGGGCGACATCTCTTTGAAATAATACAAGAAATCATCTATGTATAGACCATGCACAACTATATCATCGACTCGTAAAAACTCAAATGTGCTCGAAAGGGAGAACATCTATAATGGAAACTGATGAAAATCAAAGAATCCCTCTGGGATAGGAGGAAAAGGGTATCGATGAACAGAGACAAGGGGGCCACTAACTTATTCATCTTTATGACCCCGTTTTACCACCAACTAAGGGGCGGAATAGGTAAACTATATAGCGAAATATCCACAGCTGACTTCACTGATCAGTCTTTGGGTGGTCGGGTGCGCGCAGTGGATAGCGCACTTGCCTTTCACCTGCCCGATCAGATGGGGTTTCTCCAGGTTCTCCGGTTCCTCCCACACATAGACCCTCTGTGGGCCAACAAGAGTGATTAAATAAAATAAATAAAGTTTCTATTTGATATATTGATCGGCACATTGTGGCTTAGTAAGTAGTTTTAAGCGGTTAAGAGTCTCGATACCGGTCACTTACAATTTTTGTTTGCCAAAACAAACTTAGCATTTATTATTCAAAACAAACGGATGAATTACATTCCGAATACAATCAAGTCGGTTTGAGCTCAAAATCTAAGCTTAAGCACGAGAACGGTTTCATGAACAAGGTAATTGGTCCTTTTCTCCTTTGTTCATATTTTACCATAGTTTTATGTAATTTGAGTTCTAATTCCGCCTTTTTTGACAAACAATGCAAAGCCCGCTCGTCAAAGATAAAAGAACAGAAGATGAATCAGGAAAGTTATCAAAAGATAAAATAGGGAAACATTTTATCATTACCAAGAGGAAGAGACGCTGGGGGTAGTTTAGTCTTGCAAGGGTAACTGTCCATTTGAAACCCGACTTAAAGAGGTAGACAGTGGTAAATGGCGCTAAAAGGTAGAAATAAAATTGAAAGAAGGCATCAAGTTGTCGACAGACACGAACAGTTTGGGTACCATTTAGAGACCTACAAGGGGCAGATGGAAGTGAAGGGACTTTGTTGCTGCCCTAAACGTCAATGGGCGCGATAGGAAGTAAGTGTACTTTTTTTTCTCGCATAGAAATTACTTATAACAGTTCTTTAAGAAAATATTACAACTCAATGGTTTCTATAGTTCACCGTCACACCTGGGTTCCCGTGCGGCAGCTTATGTTTAAATATTTCAGCTAGTCTTAGTGGTGTAAAGACTCCATATGGCACAATCTTAAAACATTAACTATAAAATAATACTCGCTTAATACACTGACATTCTGTTGCCGTTTTCAAGGACTCTTTAAAAAGTGGGGTAAAACACATGATCCGCACATTTAAAATAACCCTTTCTCTCATTTCCGTGTGTGTAAGATAGAGCCGTCCAGGGTAAGAAAGGGATGTAGGACATTTCCCCCCCCCCCTTGCCCTGTACAGGTGTATCCGCACTTTTACCGGTGTGATATTTCCTTTTCTCCCACCCTTCACAGGTGTCTGCCGTTTAAGCCGGGAAAGATCAGCTTGTCACCCCCTTTATAATGATTTGAGGTTAAAGTATATAAAGAAGTATTATTATAAGAGTCCCTCTGTTTACAAACTTGTCCAACTTTTATCTGTAAATAATGTCAAAGAGTTGTCAAATCTAGGTAAATATTTATATCTAGCCACTAAGCGGCGAAATTGATTAATTAGCTACACGTATTTATAATTTTTGTGCTTTTGTATTATGTTCTTTGTTTAGTTTGCACTTGTATGCTTATAGTCACTCTCCTATAACATATATACATGTACAATGTATCATGATTAGTTTGTACCTATAAGTCTTAAGACTTTTGGTGAATAAAAAAAACCTTGAAACTTGAAACCTAGGGAGAGATAGCTTCGTGCCAATTAGCACGTGTTCAATTGTAACGTCATTAAAATGCGTCATCGGTAATTCTGACGTCATCAAAAGTGAATGACGATATGCATACCCAACATGTGTTTTTGTTTACAAACTATACTGTCGATGGAGCTGTGACTGAAATAATAGGATGGGAGAACAAGAGGCCCAGAGGCCTGTATCGCTCACCTGAATATATGTTTAAAACAATTGGTATGAAGATATAGCACTCCATGGTAGGTGCTGTAAGTACATATGAAATTTCAGAAAGATCCATCAAGTACTTGAGATTTAGCAAGAACAAACTTCAAACAGAGGCCCACCCCTATGCTCTGAGGGGGTCTTACCCACCAATTATACAAAATTGAGTCCCCTTGACCCAAGGATGCTCCAGACTAAATTAGGATACAATCCCTTAACCCTTATTGTAGAAGAAAGATTTTAAAAGTTTTACCTCTATTTCCCCTATTGGGCCCCGCCCCTCAGCCCTCAAGTGTGCCACCCCCACCGTTTATACAAAATTGGTTCCCCTTTATCCAAGGATGCTCCACACCAATTATGGACCAAATCCTTTCATTCCTACAGAAGAAGAAGGATTTTAAAGAATAATTTGCTATGTTTCCCCTATTGGGCCCTGCCCCTCAGGCCCCTGGGGGGCCAGACCCACGGTTTATACAAAATTGGTTCCCCTTCATCCAAAGATGCTTCAGACCAAATATGGAACAAATCCTTTCATCCTACAGAAGAAGAAGGATTTTATAGAATTTGTTATTTTCCCCTATTGGGCCCTGCCCATCAGCCCCCAGGGGGGGTCCAGACCCACTGTTTATACAAAATTGGTTCCCCTTCACCCAAGAATGCTTCTGACCAATTATGGACCAAATTCTTTCATTCCTACAGAAGAAGGATTTTAAAGAATAATTTGCTATGTTTCCCCTATTTGGCCCTGCTGCTCAGGTCCCTGGGGGGCAAGACCGACGGTTTATACAAAATTGGTTCCCCTTCACCCAAGGATGCTTCAGACCAAATATGGAACAAATCCTTTCATTCTTACAGAAGAAGAAGGATTTTAAAGAATAATATGCTATGTTTCCCCTATTGGGCCCCTCCCCTCAGACCCACGGTTTATACAAAATTGGTTCCCCTTTACCCAAGGATGCTCCACACCAAATATGGACCTAATCCTTTCATTTCTACAGAAGAAGAAGGATTTTAAAGAATAATTTGCTATGTTTCCCCTATTGGGCCCCTCCCCTCAGACCCACGGTTTATACAAAATTGGTTCCCCTTCACCCAAGGATGCTTCAGACCAAATATGGAACGAATCCTTTCATTCCTTCAGAAGAAGATTCCCCTTCACCCAAGGATGCTATTTCCCCTATTAGGCCCCGCCCCTCAGCCCTATTGGGCCCTGCTGCTCAGGCCCCTGGGGGGCCAGACCCACGGTTTATACAAAATTGGTTCCCCTTCACCCAAGGATGCTTCAGACCAAATATGGAACAAAGCCTTTAATTTCTACAGAAGAAGAAGGATTTTAAAGAATTTGCTATATTACCCCTATTCAGTATTGGGCCCTGCCCCTCAGCCCCCAGGGGGGCCAGACCCACCATTTATAAAAAAATTGTTCCCTTCCCCCAAGGATGCTTTTGACCAAATTTGGTTAAAATCTGCTCAGTCATTCATGACTAGTAGCGATTTAAAGGAAAAGTTGATGGAAGGACGACGGACGCTGCAGTATGGCATAAGCTCACTATGGTCCTTTGGACCAGGTGAGCTAAAAGTAATCATCCCCTACCTTGAGGGTGTAACAGAGAAATCTCCAACCCTCGGTGTGAGATTTCTTTGTCTCACCCTAGGGTTGAGGCGGGGGGATTACCCTATACATAACAATGGTATGACGTCACTTAAACAATACAATGACGTCACGTCATTAATACATCAACGTCAAGTCAACCCCCATTTACGTGATGTGATGTCACAATGGCCCAACAATGACTTCAAGAATATGTAAAAAAAAATACAATGCCGCAATGTGGAAGGCGTTGTGATGAAATTTAAACCTATTACGATATATTTCCCGTACACTTCAGAAAGATTAGATTATTTTTTCTGCGCAAATGTTTTTGTGAATATGGGGTTTGATAAATCTAGCCAATAGATTGGTTTTCGTCTAAAAAGCTCGGGGAAAATTGATATTTTCAAAATGATAGCCAGTCCATATTCTGGTAGTTTGAATGAGAGAAACATACTCTTTCATGCCAACGGATGTAGGATAGGAAAATTCCACCCTGGGGATTTTCAAATTTCGCAAACCCCTCTGGTGGAATTTCCCTACCCTACACCCCTGGGCATGACAGAGTCTTATATCATTTGAAACCTCATCTTTTACTGGCGGTCAACTCTTCGCCTAGGTTATTTTAATGGTGCTATTAAAGCTGACGATGCATTTTTTCTCGGACGCCAATATCTCCTGTAATCTGTGCTGCTGCTCTTGGATCAGTGAAAACGGAATATAAGCATTAGTTATCCATTCCTGTGCATTTTGTCGACATTTCTACACAGTTTTCGGAGGTTTCACTGGCAGTTAGACAATCACAGCTTCCCTGTTTTAACCTTAATTCGTCTCCATTTGTTGTGTGGTTGGTGATGTCTTTCCTTTGGTGTGTTAGAAAAAGTTTCACCTTTTTTCCCGTTTCATGTGTTCGGTACCAAAATCCTCTTACTTCAATTCATGATGCACCATTCAACCATGGCATATCGTTATAGTATTTGTACAAGTTCAAAGATATAAAAGGGACATATAGAACTACTATCTGTGAGCAAAGAAAACATCGCAAAACAAACGTTTTAGTGAAATTTTATTACGTAAAATTATTAATCTTTTACAAAAAGAAAATCCATTTTAATCTATTTATAGGTCAGCCATCTGAAATGTGCAGCTGATGTATCCTATATCAGATACCTCAAAAAGATCACAAAATACAGTCATTTAAACACAGATAACACAACTGTGAAGCAACGTGCCAACAATATTCGGATACTAACTACATGTACTTCACACACTCCCTTTCTACAATGACTACTCCTCACTATCTCTGACCATATGTACAGTTAAAATCCTTTAACAATTTAAATTAATCTAAATACGATTGTTTAGAACGTTCACAAAAGTTCATAATTCAGCAGGTCTGGTAAATTGAGTAATGATGGATTAATATCTGATTATTCTTAAATGTAACCTTTGTATTTTAACGACAAAATGTTGTTACCAAATTTCAACTCCAAACATAAACCGGCGTCTTCTCTGGAAGTAGCATGCAGTGCCTAAAATGCATTGTCAAATTAATGTTTCGTGGACTAGTTTTGCTGGGCACTGTCACTGTAGGTAGATCTTCATTTAAGTACTGGTATACAGTGTGTAGCAATGAGGCTGCATTTAAATTAGATTTACCTTAATATCAGGCATTTACCTTGATATCACCTTGATATCAGGCATTTACCTTGATATCAGGCCTAGTTATTTATATTTCACTTCGCAAGCATTCAAAAGATAAAATGATAGCAGAATTTCACGATAACATGATAATTCCCAAGAATCTTGTTACTTTAAATATCCTCCCCCTCCAAAACATTCCCTCGTTGCTCCTCTTCCCTCTTTAACATGAATTGCCTGACAAACTTAACTATTATAAAACGGCAAGCACTTAATTAAAAACTGTTCAATAATAAAATGTCAATCTCAATATGAGATATATATATATGTATAAAACATATGTAAATACTGTGAAACATTCTGAAATGTAGGACTAGGGTTATCAGAAATAATTGAACAAAAATACGAAGAGAGTGTATCGATCAAGTAAATGGTCTTCTAAAATTTAACGGCATCATAAACTAATCACTACGACCCGGTAATATACGGTCTAGATGTTATCGGCGAACACCTGGGAGGGAAAGGAAAGAATTGTTAACAAGGAGCCTGTGTGGTCCCCAAGTATTTTTGTCATTTAATCCAAATAATATATAATATCAACACTAGTTTAAGTTTGTTCGAGTACGTAACATCCAATATCATACAGATACAATGATCATACACAAATCATTCAAAGTTATCACAAAATGTTTCGTATAATAATAAAAATCCAGGAAAACAAATTAAGCGAACAAAGTACACACTACTTACATCTATGACATATTGATATCAGAAGTAGTGGTGAACTAGGACCAGCTTAAATGTATAATATAATCCCACCAATTCATTTTCCTGAAGCTTGGCCTACCTCTACCAAAGGATATTCAAAATTTGAATTTATAATAATTTTACAGTAATTTAAAACTAATTTCGTAATGTACATTTATTTTATGTATATGAACGACCCTCAAACAAAGTTGTGATGTTTGACATGTGGAATTGCGATTCACTTATATTCAATGTGAATGAATTTTGAAAAAGGACAATTTAATTTACTTTCTGTTGTCGTTCTGCAGGACATCTTTTACGTTCTTACCAATGTCATGTGAAACGTGATCATGTGACATGTTCTTAGCGATGTCATGTGATAGGCTATTAACAATGTCATGCGATACATGATCCTGAAGGACAACAGGGCCCGGTTGTTCAAAATTAGCATTTATCATTAACCCATTCACCCCCTGAAGACCCCTTTGAACTCCTCCATTTCAAAGATTGAAATAATAGTTCATTATGAAATTCCAGGGGTATATGAATTAAACTGTTGTTAAATCTAACGAGTCATTGACCTGCAATTCTATGTAAGTTAAGGTCTGAAATGTTATAATTACATAATTAGCACCCATCTTGCTGTAAAGGTAAATGATAGATGACTTTCCGAAACAAAAACAAAACATGCTTCACTTCGAATGATACAAGACTAAGTATGGTGGATGTTTATCACTTAAGATCTACAAACTATTTTAAATAAAACAACTTGACAAGTATCAATGGTTACACACAGTGGGTATATAGATGTAAACAATATGGAAAGTAATTGTTTCATGACAAAATATCAAAATGCTGTATAAATAAACTAACAATGAACCATGATCACAACCATATACAAAAATAATGATTCTAGACTCTCTGTAGAAATAACAATTGTCAGGACTTTGCATTGGTGAATAAACCCTTAGTTCTGTTGTTTTAATAATTTTTACATCTACGACCCTTTGTTCTGTCGATTGGTACATAATTTTTACATCTACGACCCTTGGTTCTGTCGTTTGGTACATAGTTTTTACATCTACGACCCTTGGTTCTGTCGTTTGGTACATAGTTTTTACATCTACGACCCTTTGTTCTGTCGTTTGGTACATAATTTTAACATCTACGACCCTTGGTTCTGTCGTTTGGTACATAATTTTTACATCTACGACCCTTGTTTCTGTCGTTTGGTACATAATTTTAACATCTACGACCCTTGGTTCTGTCGTTTGGTACATTATTTTAACATTAACGACCCTTTGTTCTGTCGTTTGGTACATAATCTTTACATCTACGACCCTTGGTTCTGTCGATTGGTACATCATTTTTACATCTACGACCCTTGGTTCTGTTATTAAGATCAAATCTTTACAAGTGTAATTTTATATACCAATCATTGCGTTTTAATGTTTTTGTCGATATCACAGATGATTATATCCTCCAATAACAGACTATTTCCTATAACTATCATAATAAATGTTAACGTGTTTGATCCTATGTTACATGACAAGAGAGGGAAACAAACATTTCCTGCTTCAAACTGAACTCTTTTGCTATTTCATTTTTAATAATTATTTTCCGATTACAAATATAGGGGAGATTTGCAATTGGATTAATTGCAGTTCATTATTTTTCAGTTAAGTAATTTTAGTATTTGTTATCAATAATTACATGAAACAGGTTAAGTTTACCATAGGTACTAATAATAAAAAAACGCATTGATATATGTCCATGTTAACATTTCACTATGATGACAACATCTTTAACTCATTCTCCTCTGAAGTTTCACAATGAACTATTCCAACCTTTGAATTGGAAGGGTTCAAATGTGTCTTCAGGCGTGCACGAATGAGTTAAATAAACCTAGGAGACTTGCATTCATTCTAAAGCATTCTTAATAATAAATTTTAGGTCAGGAAATGGTCCAGGCATTAGCTGACAATGTAGTTATATAATAACTAAATGGAGAATGTAACCAAACATCTTATACAACGATGACGACGTGTGTTTGCGAGACAAAACATGTTATTATCAAGATGATGTGATGAAGATCTGTGACTCCGGTGATGTCTGAAGTTCTGTCATAGAGAGTTTGGACGGTGGACGTCTGTTGCGGAGCGTTGGTAAGTAGGAATGCCTGGTATCTAGTGAGGCTAAATATTTCTCCCGATATTCCGGTACAGCAGGTCCGAAGTCTTCAGTGGGCTGACAAAGCTTATGTATTCTCTGTAAAACCAGCAAAATAACATGTCAATACTATGTTATGTGAGGAAAATCAAGCTGTATGAATAAATCTAAAAACTCATTGTATACAATAGAGCCCTGACAGGTTGTCCCACTACCCTGTCAGTCACCACCAGACAGGTTGTCCCACTACCCCGTCAGTCAACACCAGACAGGTTGTCCCACGACCCAGTCAGTCACCACCAGACAGGATGTCCCACTACCCTGTCAGTCAACCCCAGACAGGTTGTCCCACTACCCCGTCAGTCAACACCAGACAGGTTGTCCCACGACCCAGTCAGTCACCACCAGACAGGTTGTCCCACTACCCAGTCAGTCACCACCAGACAGGTTATCCCACTACCCAGTCAGTCACCATCAGACAGGTTGTCCCACTACCCAGTCAGTCACCACCAGACAGGTTGCCCCACTACCCTGTCAGTCACCACCAGACAGGTTGTCCCACTCCCCAGTCAGTCACCACCAGACAGGTTGTCCCACTACTCAGTCAGTCACCACCAGACAGGTTGTCCCACTAACCAGTCACTCACCACCAGACAGGTTGTCCAACTACCCAGTCAGTCACCATCAGATAGGTTGTCCCACTAATGAGTCACCGCCAGGCAGGTTGTCCAACTACCCAGTCAAGCACCACCAGACAGGGTGTCCCACTAATGAGTCACCGCCAGGCAGGTTGTCCAACTACCCAGTCAAGCACCACCAGACAGGGTGTCCCACTAATGAGTCACCGCCAGGCAGGTTGTCCAACTACCCAGTCAAGCACCACCAGACAGGGTGTCCCACTAATGAGTCACCGCCAGGCAGGTTGTCCAACTACCCAGTCAAGCACCACCAGACAGGGTGTCCCACTAATGAGTCACCGCCAGGCAGGTTGTCCAACTACCCAGTCAAGCACCACCAGACAGGGTGTCCCACTAATGAGTCACCGCCAGGCAGGTTGTCCAACTACCCAGTCAATCACCACCAGACAGGTTGTCCCACTACTCAGTCAGTCACCACCAGACAGGTTGTCCCACTAACCTGTCAGTCACCACCAGACAGGTTGTCCCACTAGCCAGTCAGTCACCACCAGACAGGTTGTCCCACTACTCAGTCAGTCACCACCAGACAGGTTGTCCCACTACCCAGTCAATCACCACAAGACAGGCTGTCCCACTACCCAGTCAGTCACCACCAGACAGGTTGTCCCACTACCCAGTCAGTCACCATCAGACAGGTTGTCCCACTAATGAGTCACCGCCAGACAGGTTGTCCCACTACCCAGTCAGTCACCATCAGATAGGTTGTCCCACTAATGAGTCACCGCCAGGCAGGTTGTCCAACTACCCAGACAATCACAACCAGACAGGTTGTCCCACTAATGAGTCACCGCCAGGCAGGTTGTCCAACTACCCAGTCAATCACCACCAGACAGGTTTTCCCACTAATGAGTCACCGCCAGGCAGGTTGTCCCACTACCCAGTCAATCACCACCAGACAGGTTGTCCCACTAATGAGTCAACGCCAGTCATTGCCCCCTTATCCAGTCTACAAAAATCAGGTTGTCCCAATATCCAGTCATAACAAATACGGTTGTTACAATATCCAGTCATAACAAATACGGTTGTCCCAATGTCCAGTCATAACAAATACGGTTGTTACAATATCCATTAACTACAAATAATGTTGTCACACTATCAAGCTACCATCAGTCTGGTTACCCTGATATCCAGAAATTGCTTTATGGAAAATTTCTGCATTTTTCTCAAGGCAGCTAAACAGCAAGGCTCCATTGTATAAATAAACAAAACTACACAATCCTTTTCTGACCAAAACAAACTAGCATTGTAACAACTAGAATGAAACCTTATCTTCATACATATAACTGATGTCTTATTAAATTTAGAAAATAAGGTGAATTCAAAGCTGAAAACAGACATAATTCCATGTTTTATACGGAAAACAGATTAGTATGGAGTAGTTTTATGATACATACCGAGGTGATAGGCCCCTGTTCCTTCAATATGGAGATGATAGCACACAGGGGAATGGGTACTAGGGAAGCAAGGCCGAACATCCAGCCGAGGGCTATACCCCAGTCAGGGTACTCATAGTCACCGTACGTCACAGCACTGAAGTTCAACACGCTGAATAACCATATAAACTGTCAAAACAACAGAAAAAATATCAGTCTATAAAGTTCAAAACGCTGAATAACCATACAAACTGTCAAAACAACACAAAAAATATCAGTCCTCCAAGGTAATTAAAATAGGGGATTTACAACACCAATGCAGTATTTTTATGAAACAAGCTTCAGGGAGTCAAAAATAATAGGAACAGGTCAGAGATTCTTTTTAACCCTTTCAACACTGAAGACCGTAATTGACTCATCAAGATCAATCCATGGCAGAATCTACTGAAGTTACATGGGGATGACAAGAGATAACTCCTATGATGTAAAATTTACAGTTATAATACGTTTTGTCACAAACAAAAACAAGAGTACCGCGGGGCGGAACAATATACGCCCATCGAAAGCCATAAAGTGTTACTGTATATACTTTCTTACATTGAAATAAGACCTGCATCATTCTAAGAGTGGTTAGCTGACATGCTATAAACAAGAGGCCCAGATGGCCTGTATTGCTCACCAGCTGGATATCTAAGCAATCAAGGCAAAATATTCTCCAAATGAGATCCAAGGGAATATGTAGCATATCTGTATTAAATTTTTCATGCCCAGCAATTTTATGCATGGTTATGGGGTGGGGGATCTCAACTGTTTCCAAGCTGTGACTCAGAAACTAGGTCCCTAGGGTTGTGACCAGACCCCAGGATCAATTCTAATATCATGACTGCATTCGTCTCTTTTTGCCCATCATTTGTATTTATAGTTTTCCGGTGGGGATCTCAATCGTTTCTAAGTTATGATCCAGGGGTTAAATCTGCAAGGGTGGGGCAGACCCTGGGGTCAATTCTACTATCATGACTGCAATCGTCTCTTTATGCCCAACAATTGTATATATAGTGTTGGGGTGGGGATCTAAACCATTTCGAAGGTATGGCCCAGGGACGATGTCTCCAAGGGTGGGGCCAGACCCTAGGGCCATCCTGGAAGCAAATGTGCATTCATCTCTTTATACTCAGCAATTGTATATATGGTTATAGGGTGGGGATCTCAACTGTTTACAAGCTGTGACTAAGAAACTAGGTCCGTAGGGGTTCAGTCAGACCCCAGGGTCTATTCTAATATCATGATTGCATTTGTCTCTTTATGCTCAGCATTTGTATACATAGTTTTGGGGTGGGGATCTCAACCGTTTTAAAGTTATGACCCAGGGATTATGTCTCCAAATGTGGAGCTAGACCCTAGAGCCATCCTGGAAGCAAATGTGCAGTCTTCTCTTGATACTCAGCAATTGTATATATTGTTATACAGTGGGGATCTCAACCAAGTAATACACTTTTTTTGACCGCACTGCTTAGTCTTAGCCCCACCATTTGTACAATTTTGAATCACCACCACCTCAAGGATGCTTCCAGTCAAATATGGTTGAAATCCATCTCTTAGCTCCAGAGAAAAAGTCGCTTAAAGCAATAAAGGCAAATAATCCTCAGCCTCACTATTTGTACAATTTTGAATCCCTGCCTCCTATGAATGCTTATAAGCTCACCTTGGTCGTTCGGACCAGGTGAGCTAAATATGTAGGAGAAAATCTCCGGACAAAACACAAATACTGAAATGAACAAACGGCAATTACTTTTGCAAAAATCGTCAAATCAAAATTCTTTTAAGGGAGACACAACCTCATGTCATGATTATAATGTATACCAAGTTTCAAAGAGATCTGTTGAAAAATGTAGGAGGAGATTGCCGGACAACAAAATCAAATACTGAAATGAACAAAGGGCAATAACTTTCGGAAAAATAGTCGAATCAAAATTCTTTTAAGGGATACACAACTTCATATCATGATTATAATGTAAACCAAGTTTCAAAGAGATGAGTCGAAAAATGTAGGAGGAGATTGCCGGACAAACAAAAGTTAACAACGGACGGACGACGCCATACCATAATACTCCCGTCAAATTTGACGGGCGTATAAAACAGAAAGGAAATTTTAGGTTTCCACCATGATTTCACAATTTGATGATTACAAATGCTACATATAGATTTAGTGATGGTGCCATTTAGATACCAGACTTGAATGACAGTATAAAAAAGTAGCATGAACCCTTTTTATAGACTGTATGAAAATATTGAAACACGAGAAGATAAATCTACATATCTACTATATAGAGAGCACAAAATGCTAATTAACTATACACAGATTTCTCTTCAGCACTAAAGTTAACCTTAGTAATTTCTGTATATGCTTACCAGGCTTCATTAAAATTGAATGATATTTCAGCAAGATACCTTGGGGAAAGCGTAGTGAGGACGGAATGGTGTTTGTCCACCATGATATATAGGATATCAGCATCTTTGATCAGAACCCTTATAATATTTTTTCAAACTTAAAAAGATAACATATATAATTTTTTGACCCAAACCCACTTGAAATTAAATGATTAGGTTCACTAGTGTGTTTACCGTGATCATTGTAGGCGAGATAAAACACCAGCAGATTTTCCACCAAACGCTGGGCTGGTAACCGATCATCAGCTCCAGATCCTTGTAGAATCGGTCCACTCCTGTCAACATCAAACATTACGTATCAAATACACGTACATGGGCTAGCTTTACACTAAAACTCTAATAGCATAGGTGCCAACTACACTTGAGTATGTATTTAAAACATTATGAATATTCAATGATTTTAAACAAAAGGCCCAATGGGCTTGTATTGCTCAGCTGTTATTAAATGTTGGTAAACATATTTAAAATCTCAAATCTGTGACTTTTGAGATGAGTCAATTAAAAATGTATTTTAAACAAGAGGCCCAAAGGGCCTGTATCGATCACCTGGATATCTAAGCAATCATGGCAAAATATTCTCCAAATGAGATCCAAGGGAATATGCCAGACCTCGAGGACAATCCTTGTAGCATATCTGTATCAGATTTTTCATGCCCAGTAATGTTATGTATGGTTATGGGGTGGGGATCTCAACTGTTTCCAAGCTATGACTCAGAAACTAGGTCCCTAGCGTTGTGGCCAGACCCCAGGATCAATATCATGACTGCATTTGTCTCTTTTTGCCCATCATTTTTATATATAGTTTTGGGGTGGGGATCCCAACTGTTTCAAAGTTATGACCCAGGGGTTAAGTCTGCAAGGGTGTGGCCGACACTGGGGTCAATTCTAATATCATGACTGCATTCGTTTCTTTATGCCCAACAATTGTATATATAGTTTTGGGGTGGGAATCTTAATCATTTCGAAGTTATGACCCAGGAGTTAAGTCTCCAAGGGAGGGGCAGACCCCAAGGCCATCCTGGAAGTATATGTGCATTCATCTTTTTTTACTCAGCAATTGTATATACGGTTATAGGGTGGGGATCTCAACTGTTTCCAAGCTGTGAATAAGAAACTAGGTCCCTACGGGTTTGGTCAGACCCCCAGGGTCTATTCTAATATCACGACTGCATTTGTCTCTTTATGCCTAGCATTTGAATATATAGTTTTGGGGTGTTCACTTTGGGGCCCCGCCCTAGCCCCTGGGGATGGGGCAGGAATCCCAATTTTCCAAAGTAATACTCTCATTCACCAAAGATGATTCTGACTAAGTTTGAGTAATTTTCTGCTGAAAATGGATAAAATATATACCCAAAAGTGTTATTTCCCTATATAAACTATAGTAAACTTTACCCCCTCCCCAAGGGAGAACGGATAGCTCGGGGGTCCTGAAATTTACAATTTAAATAAAGCCCCTGATGATCTTTCCATCCATGCAGAGAAAATGACTGTAATACCTCTGAGTCTGGAGAAGAAGATTTTTGAAATATTGGTTAATTTTCCCTTTTGGGCCCCGCCCTGGCCCCTAGGGTTGGGGTAGGAATCCCAATTTTACAATTTAAAACCATCTTCCTCCTCCAAGGATGATTCTGACCAAGTAAAAATAATTTCCAACAGAAAATTGTCAAAATATACCCAAAAGTGTTGTTTCCCTATATAAACTATAGTAAACTTTACCCCCTCCCCAAGGGAGAACGGATAGCTCGGGGGTCCTGAAATTTACAATTTAAATAAAGCCCCTGATGATCTTTCCATCCATGCAGAGAAAATGACTGTAATACCTCTGAGTCTGGAGAAGAAGATTTTTGAAATATTGGTTAATTTTCCCTTTTGGGCCCCGCCCTGGCCCCTAGGGTTGGGGTAGGAATCCCAATTTTACAATTTAAAACCATCTTCCTCCTCCAAGGATGATTCTGACCAAGTAAAAATAATTTCCAACAGAAAATTGTCAAAATATACCCAAAAGTGTTGTTTCCCTATATAAACTATAGTAAACTTTACCCCCTCCCCAAGGGAGAACGGATAGCTCGGGGGTCCTGAAATTTACAATTTAAATAAAGCCCCTGATGATCTTTCCATCCATGCAGAGAAAATGACTGTAATACCTCTGAGTCTGGAGAAGAAGATTTTTGAAATATTGGTTAATTTTCCCTTTTGGGCCCCGCCCTGGCCCCTAGGGTTGGGGTAGGAATCCCAATTTTACAATTTGGTAGCCTCATATACCAAGGATGATTCTGACCAAGTTTGAAAAAATTCCATCCACTGGTTCTTGAGAAGAAGTTGATAATGTAAAAGTTTACGCACGATGCACGACGGACGAAAAGTGATTGGAATAGGTCACTTGAGCAAAGCTCAGGTGACCTAAAAATGTGATAGCAAGCAATCTGACACAACACACTTCAAGCCAAGTACTATTACTCTACACATTATGCATTGACTAGCCAACTCTCCCTATTTTGGAGGGAGACTCCAGATTTTGGACCCTGAAATTGAGCATTTACAACCAATGAATTTCCTAAACTATTCCAATTTACTAAAATCTGATGATTTCATCTAAAAGAACAGCTCATCCTAGGATGTACAAGCGTACACTTTATCTATGTTTTTTATTCTGAACACGTGCCGTCTCCCCCATGGAAGTGTTTAATTCTGAACACGCGCCGTCTCCCCCATGGAAGTTTTTAATTCTGAACACGCGCTGTCTCCCCCATGGGAGTTTTTAATTCTGAACACGCGCCGTCTCCCCCATGGAAGTTTTTAATTCTGAACACGCGCCGTCTCCCCCATGGAAGTTTTTAATTCTGAACACGCGCTGTCTCCCCAATGGGAGTTTTTAATTCTGAACACGCGCCGTCTCCCCCATGGAAGTTTTTAATTCTGAACACGCGCCGTCTCCCCCATGGAAGTGTTAATTGTGAACACGCGCTGTCTCCCCCATGGAAGTGTTTAATGCTGAACATGCGCTGTCTCCCCCATCGAAGTGTTTAATTCTGAACATGCACTGTCTCCCCCATAGAAGTGTTTAATTCTTAACATGCGCTGTCTCCCCCATGGAAGTGTTTAATTGTGAACACGCGCTGTCTCCCCTATGGAAGTGTTTAATTGTGAACACGCGCTGTCTCCCCTATGGAAGTGTTTAATTGTGAACACGCGCTGTCTCCCCTATGGAAGTGTTTAATTGTGAACACGCGCTGTCTCCCCCATCGAAGTGTTTAATTCTGAACATGCGCTGTCTCCCCCACGGAAGTGTTTAATTCTGAACATGTGCTGTCTCCTCCATGGAAGTGTTTAATTCTGAACATGTGCTGTCTCCCCCATGGAAGTGTTTAATTCTGAACACGCGCCGTCTCCCCCATGGAAGTTTTTAATTCTGAACACGCGCTGTCTCCCCCATGGGAGTTTTTAATTCTGAACACGCGCCGTCTCCCCCATGGAAGTGTTAATTGTGAACACGCGCTGTCTCCCCCATGGAAGTGTTTAATGCTGAACATGCGCTGTCTCCCCCATCGAAGTGTTTAATTCTGAACATGCGCTGTCTCCCCCATGGATGTGTTTAATTCTGAACACGCGCTGTCTCCCCCATCGAAGTGTTTAATTCTGAACATGCACTGTCTCCCCCATAGAAGTGTTTAATTCTTAACATGCGCTGTCTCCCCCATGGAAGTGTTTAATTGGGAACACGCGCTGTCTCCCCCATGGAAGTGTTTAATTCTGCACACGCGCCGTCTCCCCCATGGAAGTGTTTAATTGTGAACACGCGCTGTCTCCCCTATGGAAGTGTTTAATTGTGAACACGCGCTGTCTCCCCTATGGAAGTGTTTAATTGTGAACACGCGCTGTCTCCCCTATGGAAGTGTTTAATTGTGAACACGCGCTGTCTCCCCCATCGAAGTGTTTAATTCTGAACATGCGCTGTCTCCCCCAGAGAAGTGTTTAATTCTTAACATGCGCTGTCTCCCCCATGGAAGTGTTTAATTGGGAACACGCGCTGTCTCCCCCATGGAAGTGTTTAATTGTGAACACGCGCTGTCTCCCCTATGGAAGTGTTTAATTGTGAACACGCGCTGTCTCCCCCATCGAAGTGTTTAATTCTGAACATGCGCTGTCTCCCCCAGAGAAGTGTTTAATTCTTAACATGCGCTGTCTCCCCCATGGAAGTGTTTAATTCTGAACATGCGCTGTCTCCCCCACGGAAGTGTTTAATTCTGAACATGTGCTGTCTCCTCCATGGAAGTGTTTAATTCTGAACATGTGCTGTCTCCTCCATGGAAGTGTTTAATTCTGAACATGTGCTGTCTCCCCCATGGAAGTGTTTAATTCTGAACATGCGCTGTCTCCCCCATAGAAGTGTTTAATTCTTAACATGCGCTGTCTCCCCCATGGAAGTGTTTAATTCTGAACATGCGCTGTCTCCCCCATGGAAGTGTATAATTGTGAACACGCGCTGTCTCCCCCATGGAAGTGTTTAATTGTGAACAAGCGCTGTCTCCCCCATGGAAGTGTTTAATTCTGAACACGCGCCGTCTCCCCCATGGAAGTGTTTAATTCTGAACTCGCGCTGTCTCCCCCATGGAAGTGTTTAATTTTGAACACGCGCCGTCTCCCCCATGGAAGTGTTTAATTCTGAACATACGCCGTCTCCCCCATGGAAGTGTTTAATTCTGAACATGCGCTGTCTCCCCCACGGAAGTGTTTAATTCTGAACATGTGCTGTCTCCCCCATGGAAGTGTTTAATTCTGAACCCGCTCTGTCTCCCCCATGGAAGTGTTTAATTCTGAACATGCGCTGTCTCCCCCATGGAAGTGTTTAATTCTGAACACGGGCTGTCTCCCCCATGGAAGTATTTTTTTTAAAGTTGGCAGGAAGACCTCATTTTACTTCATGTGACATTCAAAGTGGGTAAAGCTTATTTCATTGAACTCACTTGATAGCTTGATATCCTAGCAAGCTAAAAGTCAAAAATCACTACTTAAATAAAGACCTATAGAAGTTGTTTGAAGATTTGAACACATTTGACACTGTTACCTAGAATGTTGGACAAGGTCATTTATTTCAACACAATTCAACACTCCGTTTTCTTGTACTTTGTCCCAATTAAACTCAAACTTACCGCAACTGATTCTACAGAAAGTAATTTTCCAACATTTTGGGAGGGTAGGAATCTTACCATAAATCCAAGCAATGGCAATACATTCAGCGAGACAGAGGAGCATGAGGGAAAATGTGGCGCAGTACCAGTCCATGATCTGAAGGATGTACACACCTCCCTACAAAACAAATAATGATGATAATTCAAGGTTCTTATATACCGTTTTATCAAAACCTAGATTGTAGGTCGTCTCCAAGCATTCACAAACTATTATCCGTGGTTATAGGGCCTTTGTAACCAGCCAACATCTTTCTCAACTCCCTGGGGAGCATACAGCCGGTGCTGCCATTTCGGCGCTCACAACTAGCATTCAACAATTGTAGCACTGCCCAACCACACACTCATTTACAGCTGAGTAGACTGGAACAAGCGGAGTAAAGTAACTTGCTCAAAGATGCAACACAATGCCGTGCCATGACTCGACCCCGCAACCCTTCGTTCACGAGCCCGGCGTCCTACCACTAGGCTACTGTGCCTCTAACAAACATTAACCTGTTTGATTTACATGCATAAACTTGCTGTTAATTAGTTTTATGATATATTAACATAAATTCTAAATTCAAGATTTGCATCTTTATATCAAATGAAAACAAAATACAGATGTCCTGTAATTCAAAAAGATCTTCCTCATATAATACACACAAATATCTTGTATTTCGTATTTAACTAGAAAATATCCGTAAGACATGAATACCCCAACTCTCATGCAAAATAGTCATTTTTGTATAACTTTCTTTGCGAGGGAATAATAAGCAGAGAAAAAGTCTTCTTCTTTGGTAACACAAAGCTCAGATCTTTTAGTTGACCACTTTCACAACATTTATATAAACTTTATTCATTTTGCAACAATTATGAAACAAATTATTTCTACTTACAATGTATATGATATTAATCACCCTTGTTAGCCGAATGTTAGTGTGCAGAGGGTCTTAATTCTACATTTATATCTCACCTGCATCACACACGGGACACCCAAAAGGAATTCAATAAAACACATGATGGCTGTAAACAGCACCTTCCTGTTGGCTAGAAGATCCGGAAACTCGTCCACAAAAGCACTTGTAATGGTTTCAACCATCCCAAACTACAACATAGAGGACAGTGTAAAAGGGCGCCGAGACACATTTGAACCAACGACAGTAGTGTTGAACCTTGAAGTCATGTAGCCTCAGCTATAAAGAGTTTATAGATTATTTACCTTCATACATTATTAACATTCCAATATGTCAAAAAATTTTACAAAAGGAAGAGAAAATTTAATCCCCAATATTCCATATAAATCACTTATTAGTTCTTAATACAAGTGTTTCTTCTTGGCTGTAATAATTTTTGTTGAAATAAATATTAAATTTATTTCATTTGATAAATTTATCTGAATATCTCTTCAACTTTTTAAAAGCATTTTTGTTTTGCTCACTGTAATTCTTTTTAAACTCAAGCATTTTTTCTTTGATCTATATTTTCAATTTAAGATTTCCTATATTTAAAAATCACTCTGTGTTTTCTCTTCCAGTTTGAAAAAAATATCCAACTTTTCAAGCAATGGTAAGCATGAATCAAACTTATCTAACAGTATATGAAAAGTTTATAAAGAAAACTAATTGGAAGTAATCGATAGAGAAAAATGATATTATTGGGAAGTATTAATAAAGATGATACTTAATGAAGAAATTAAAGATGTAATTCATTAACATATATACGGATATATGTTGATAATTTTCACAATTTCTCCAAACAACAGCATTCTTTTTAATCACAGTCACTTATTTTTTTAAAGAATCATTCTAAATTAATGTATTTTTTTCCAAAAACATATCAATAGTTGATGAAAGTGCTTCTTATGGCAAATGTTAAACTCTCATCAATTATAGATAACAAGAGAAATTAACTCCAATTTTGTCGCCAATAATCACGAAAGATCAAATATGGACCAGTTCAGCCAGGGAGGCTGTTGATACAGACACATAGAAAAGTCACCCGAGGCCCGTATATTAGGATTCTGAAAAGCCACTTGAAAATGAACTTCATTTCTCTTCATTGTCTCAAATGAATTGAAATAAGCTGAGATTTCCTGGTGAACATAAAATATAATTAAGAAGAACAGATCACTGGGAAGGTCCATGTTCCAAGTAACTGACACTTTCATAGCTACTAGCAGCAAATATTTCACCGAGGGGGAGAGGAATTCAGAACGGAGACCATTTAGATAGAACCTGTAGCACACCGAGGTAGTATCTATATTGGCAAGGTTCAAAGCACTTTTTCACCTCTTAGATAGTCAATAACTGTTTTTTTCATAGATATAAAAACATATTTTACTGATATTTGAATAATGGTAAGTTTTATTTATTTTCGCGAACGCCAAAAAACATAAATGAAAATTTCTTAAAATTATTGTACGTCTCAAACATTTTTTTTTAATCCAATTGACAAAGTATGTAGCACTATACAAGAAGTGCTTGGTATCTTTAGAATAAGTTTTGATTGTACATATGATTGATGCTAAGGAACTTATTATATGTGTAAAATATTCATCCAAGAGCTTTGCACATATGACATTCACTTCCAGTTTTGTTGGACCAGCCAAATGTGTTCTCCAGGAATGAAGTTAAAAGGCACTGTTTAAGATAACATTATTGAGCCAATAAAGGTGTTTCGTCAATGAAAAGACGTACAATGGTTCTGCTGGATTTTTAAAGAGAAATTACACATATTTAGAACATGGTCCTTTTACAATGGTGATTCAGTCTGTATTTCTTATAAAACAGATTTATTCTGGCCAAGTAAATATCACATTCAGAATTGGATCTTGATATAAAATTGGAATGAACAATTTGGATTCAATAATCTATCCATTCAGCAAGTTTTGTTTGTCTTTGTCTTTGGTGTTTTGGATCAATTTATTTGGCCAGATGGAACTAACTTTTGGGTCTCCCTACAGTGGTGACTGTGTATCATATGCATTTGTATGTTATTTCCTGACAAAATGTGCTCACATAATTGTTAAAATTTTAAAATTAGAAATATCGTCCAATTTGTTGACTTCGGGACAAATTTTGGATAATTATATTTTCGATTTTCATTTTCTTTGAAAATTACAATTTTTTTTAAACTTTTATTTCAATCTTTAATCTTTTTCTCTTCTTTCATTGTAAAATTTATTTTGATCCATTTTCAAAACATATATCTGATAAATATAAGAAATCAAAGCAGAACAAAGGTCTTTTTACTAGAGACATTTCTGTTAATCCATATTTGTCCAAAGTGATACATTCTAATATTAATTAAATATTTAAAAAAAAAAAAATTCATACAAATCTCTTAGCAGTATAGAATGCTGTCCCCAGAGAAACATGAAAATGAAAACCATTGCTTGAAAAAGCGACATAATAGAAGGTACCTGTTATAAGTATGCAATGATTGTTTGGATTGATAAGAATTGAGATATTCTATTTATCATACGGTACAGCAAACCAAGACACAGTCGGTTGGTTGGAGCGACTTAGAGTGGTTCTTGACGAGAAAAGTCTTCAGGGGGAACAGTCATCATCCAAAGCTGGTAAGGTAAGACACAAAATGGGAGAGGTTACCAAACATCTAGGTACAGCTATACAGTTCTCTTAACTTTACCTCAATTATCCAAATTAACAAATACTTAAAATCAATATTTCATTTCGTTTTCAAAAATCAATTAAAAATTTGACACAGAACATTATCAAAACCAGATTTAGCTCAAAGCAAAAAGCCCCCCCTCCACACACATATTTTTTGACACGTAACAGGGGTATTTCTAATTTTCTTTGGTGTAGAGAGTTGAAAAGCCTACTTAAGCACACTACTTATATTATGGCATGCAATTTAAGGAATTGGTATCATTCTTTCTTAATTTTCTTTAAAAAAATGAGCAAAATACACCTGGTGTGTTGGTACATATGAACAGATCTTGAACACGCATTCAACATCTCCCGAAAGCTCTCAAACTGACACACACTTTCTTTTTACCTGTGACCCTGTATCCTTATAGGCTCGTTACAAAGCTGTTTACACAAAAAAGAAAATAATAGTTGCCGATTAACTGACATATAGGATTTCAACATATACATCTTTCATATATGATAATTAAACAATCTGAATTTTAAGTGTAAAAAGTGAAATTATAATTTGTACACAATAAAAATTCTGCTTCCAATTTTAAATTAATGTTAATTTCCAACTTCACTTACATATCAATTGACTAATGTTTTCACATATTTAATAATTCCAATTCACATTCTTCCTAATTTAAGAAACCCAAGTTTTGAAAATTAAACAGAAGAAGAAGTACTGAGTAGCAAATGAATAGTTTCTTCTGTCAAATCTCCACAGCTTATGATTATGAAATACATTTAAACATTAGTATGCAGAGTGATCTCATGTCACAATATTGTATCTAGCACCATGTCAACAGTGGATATTGCATCTTAATACATCCTTTTGATTTTGTGTTTAAAACAAACTTTTGACACATACTTGCACATACAGTAAAACCTTGTTATACTGCCACTATTTAGCCACTGAAGGAAAATTAACATTATCAAAGAGGTTTAATGATATACAGATGAAGTTAAAAGGAACTGTTAAAGTAAAGGAAAACGGGACCTTTGGATATGAATGTGTAAAATGAGCTGGCATATGAGGGACATTATATCAACAGAGTTTTACTGTATATTTTGTGGCATTATATTAAAAGTGTTACTGTATATTTTGTGGCATGTTATATCAAAGTTTTACTGCATATTTTGTTTCAAGGTGGCTAAAAGTTTAAAAAAAATATATATAAGTACTACATGATGGGATGGAGGGATGTAGTCATAAGGAGAATAACAAAAATCTTTTTGTAATCTCAAGAAAAAAACACCTGTCTTCTGGAAATTTCTGATAATAGAGTTACCTCCCCTTACACATGTACTAAGCTATACCTATGACCAAGACGATTATTTTTGAAATAAATCATTCTTATTTTGTACATATATTAACCTCATTTTTTAAAATGAAATTTCTGTATGAAATCTTAAACTACCTCTTTTTTTTCCCCACTGATGAACATCAATGGGAAAATGAATGCAATCCCAGTAAGAAAAAAACTTCCATTTTCTTCATATGGTAAAAGGGAGGTAATTCCGGTATGACATAAAATCATATTATTTTTAGAAGTGTCAAAAATTTGGCGTTCTGTTTAAAGTTTAGAAATATCAGCAAATTTATAGATATGACACTAGAAGATAGAGGAGGTCTTCAGCATGCGACCGTGGAGTATAGTTTATGACTCGGTGCTAAATTAGTATTAGAAAACTTTAAATTTTGGATGAAGACACACATAACATAGCTGTGTCAAACATTATAAACACTACACTGTGGCCTCTATCTATCTAAAGTTATAGCATTCAGTGATTATATAAATGTTATTTCTTGTGTAATCAATTTTTATTAATGGTAGTTTATAACTGATCTCTTATAATCATTTTATATTATAAAATAGAGGCTTATTTAATTTTCGTATTAAAAACAAAAGATACTGTTTTCATTGCTGCTGTGGTGACACGAATGCACAGTCTAATTTATTATTAGAACAGAAATATTATTTCAAAATGGAAAATGGAATTATCAATATCTTCAATAAACAAGAGGCCCAAGGGCCTTAGCGGTCACCTGAGTTATACCATAGGTACTGGTAGCTTTATCTTATTGTTTAGATATGATGTGGAAATCAGCATGTAAACTAAGTGAAATACAATACTTGTCATGTCATCAAAGGATAAGAATTTTAAAATATTGGTAAATGTTCCCTGTGGGGCCCGCCCTAGCCCCTGGGGATGGGGCAGGAATTCCAATTTTACAATGTAGTACCCTCATCCACCAGAGATGATTCTGACCAAGTTTGAATAATTTTCTGCTGAAAATGGATAAAATATACCCCAAAGTGTTATTTCCCTATATAAACTAAAGTAAACTTAACCCCCTCCCCAAGGGGGAACAGATAGCTCGGGGGTCCTGAAATTTCCAATTTAAATAAAGCCCCTGATGATCTTTCCATCCATGCAGAGAAAATCACTGTAGTACCTCTGAGTCTGAAGGAGAAGATTTTTGAAATATTGGTTAATCTTCTCTTTGGGACCCCGCCCTGGCCCCTAGGGTTGGGGTAGGAATCCCAATTTTACATCCACTGGTTCTTGAGAAGAAGTTGAAAATGTAAAAAGTTTATGCACGACGGACAACGACGGACAGAAAGTGATCGGAATAGGTCATTTGAGCAAAGCTCAGGTGACCTAAAAAAGTATACTAAAAATATCTACTGAAATCTTACATCATCAATATCTGTTTTTATCAAAACAGGTTGCTGTACACAACCCATATAGAAGCCTGCAACTATCTTCAAGTCAAAATCTGACCGCGCTCTGACTAGACTTTCCATAAAGTCATAGCTATGTGACTTTAAAAGTTTCTTGAAAAATGAACTGCTGAAATTGCCATTCGCCTTCAGTACTATGGGAGATTTATCGTTTCTGTATTGAATTTTGCTGAAGCATCGTACTGTTTGATAGCAGTGAGGACACAGTGTAGCAATGACACTAAATAGATATTTAGGTAAAGATCAGTGACGGGTGTACGACAGTACCTGGGTATCGAGTCCAACGGTGAACAACATGAGGAAGAACAGGACGGCCCACAGAGGGGAGATCGGCAGTGTTGTCATTGCCTCCGGGTATGCCACAAACGCCAGTCCGGGGCCTGTAAATAGGTGAAAAGTCGACATTTACTGAAACAGCAAACAACCTTTAAATATTGGACTTACAAAGCTTGCAAACAATCCAAACAAATTTCTTCAAATATTGAATGTGGAGGCCCATTGATACAATCCTGTCAGGATTTTAATATTCAAGAGATCGTGAGATAGGATTACGTACCATGTGTGACAACGTTAGCAATGTCCACCCCTGTTTCGTGTGCCATAAATCCCAGCACGGAGAATATGACCAGTCCAGCAAATATACTCGTCCCACAGTTGATAAACGGCACAATCATTGCATCCCTATAGGAACAAGAAAAACAACAATCCAGATCAAATCATGTAAAGTAGAAAGTTTTAACTCAGAACAATGAGACCTTAGAACTAGTCAGTTTTAAAAAAGAAATCAATGGATTACAGAAGTACTTCCTAATCACACTTTACAAGATGTCATTAGCACTGACCTGTAACAGTTGTTATGGAACTTGTTATAGCTCGCCATGGTGATAAGACCACCCCAAGCTGGTCCTATGGAGTAGAAAATCTGTACGGCTGCATCTCCCCAAACCTAACAACGGCAAAACAGCATGTTGATCATTCACATGAGGATACCGAAAAAAACTCCAGACAATCTTATTCAAATATAGTTTGTTGCAAAAACTTCCACTGATGTTGAAGATGGCTTCCCCAGGTAGCCATGACCTGAAATACAGTATACTCGTTAACTCTGATCAATCCAATGATAAATGATGATTTTTTTTTTGTCTAATTCTTGATTCCAATAATATCTCACCTGAAAGTCTTTAAGTTTGTTGAAGTCTGGGATGAGGTAGAACTTGATGCCACTTCCAGCCCCTGGAAGTGTCAGGCCTCGGACAAGTAGAATCAGCAGCACTAGGTAAGGGAACGTGGCCGTAAAATACACAACCTACAAAATACACAGGAGAGTTCTGTGAAACGTCTTTAACATCGTACAGTTAACAATCAGTTGGTTTCTTCATTTCTAAGTTTCTTTAATAATAAGGCAGGAGTCAGGGACAAAATAAATATCTGACAGTATAATACTTAGAGACAGAAATTATTCAAGAATCTTATCAGATTCTCATCAGTGAACTCCTGTCAATAATGACCAATCAAGACCATCTGTCTAAAATGACCACCTGTCAATAGTGACCAGTTGTGTATTATGATCACCTGCTCATAGTGACCTGCAGCCTATAGTAATTAGCTGTCTATATTGACCAGCTGTTTGTTCTCACAACCAGCCTATAGTGATTCCCTTCCAACTGACCACGTATCTATAATGACTATCACTATTAGCAGGCCCTCAATTTCTGAACAATCATTTAAATACTTTTATCTAAAAGCATGACACAAAGCGGTCATCGGTGCCTAGAGCTATATAAACCTTCAAGTACAGCACACATGGGTCCAAGTGTTGCTAAGCATAATTGGATATAAATGGTCCAACTAACCAGAAAATGTTTGATAATTTTTTCAATGATTTGAAAGATCTTTGCCGACACTAAAGTGGGATACCATTTTCACGTTCTCATCATTTACCAAGATACAAGATAGTTGGTGTGAGTACCAATTTCAAAAATTGTCCTTGCATACCTTTCCAGATGACTTGACCCCCTTACACAAACAGAGG
Source organism: Mizuhopecten yessoensis (assembly GCF_002113885.1). Taxonomy (NCBI): domain Eukaryota; kingdom Metazoa; phylum Mollusca; class Bivalvia; order Pectinida; family Pectinidae; genus Mizuhopecten; species Mizuhopecten yessoensis. The sequence continues at coordinate 341,728 of NW_018407747.1, read as the reverse complement.
AAGATGACCACCCAGGCGATGAAGAGACAGATGAAAAGGTCCCATCGTAGTTCTCCCATATCATGTATCCCACTTGTCCTCCGCAGCACGTGTCTCCTAAAAACACAATTACAATCATGAGTTAGGACTGATCACCACGATCGCTCATCGTAAAGTGATGATGTTGGTGCTATTATCACTACAATGCAAGTACATTTGTACAAGAATCATTGCTTAAAGTCTTGCTGATTGCAAATACTTTCTCTCATTGAGTTTGACTTGATATTGAATGTCATCAACATTTTTAGTTGAGCTTCAAATTATAGATCCATAATTTCTGTCGTATTGCTGCAGGCTATTTTCCCCCCTTAAAAATGCCCTCCGTGGCCTATTTGCAGACTATGAGACAAAATGTTTCCAAAAGGTTTGGGCTATGTGATATTTTTGAACAAGAGTTCCACGGGAGTGGATGTATCGCCTGCTCAGCGCTTTTAGTAAGAAAAGTGTTTTGGCTTGAGTTATCGCGTAAAAAGATATGCCAAAACGCAAAAAGTTGAAACTCGACAGAAAAATCTGTAATATATGTTAAATATTATTACTTCTAGCATTACCGTTCAAAATTTGAAAGGAATTGATTAAAAAATAAAAAAGTTCTTGCATTTAATTACTTCACAATGCCCTTATTTGGCAATAAAAGGGGCATAACTCCCACAAAAATGCACGTAACCTTCTGAAAAGCAAACTTGTTCGAGCTATATTGGTATGAAATATGTGTACCAAGTTTGAGTTCAATCAACCCAAGAGAACTCGAGTTATCGCACGGAAACCTTTTTTCGGACGCTGCCAACAAAGTAATACCTATTTGTTGCCTCGCATTGCAGGGGACACATAAACCAAAATGGTATGCAGCTTCATTGATAATAAAAAACTCAACAATATTACAGAAATCTCAAGGTTCATCATCAAACCTATGCATGAAAAGTTGATTAAATTACTGGCACTTCAGTACTGTATTGTAAATGTGGTGTACCTGATAGAGTACAGTTCCAGCTAGGAGTCGCCATGGCTGTTTATATCAGAACAATTAATGCATGGAACTATTGGTATATCAAGAGTGTATTCATTTCAAAAAATTAACAGGAATGTCTAAATTGAAGAATTTGATTAGTGACATTGCTACACGTCCAGATAAGTACAGGTCAGACCACCCTCACTGTCGCTCTATGCGAAATTGAAGGCTCAGTGTGAACAACCTTGCGGATGAGACAAGAGACTAGTTTGATCATTTGATGTACATAAAGAACATCTGTCGGTTCGAACTGTAAAATTAGCTGGCTTTTAAATCCGGTGTCGCTCCCCTGTAATCTTCAAAGGTGGGTATCAGCCTAGCGTTAGATTTTTTTTTACCAGAGACCAATCAAATAAGTAGCTGCGTGCCTTCAACTTTGCTACGACATATTCCAGGGGTGCAGAGAGTGAAAGTGAGAATAACCACTGAATCATCGAGGATGAGGCCAGATCTAGACCTACATGTATACGACGTTGGAAGTGACTGGTACTCATTGCATATATAATAGCAGATACCTTGCGAGTATTCTACTTGAGTGGGCAATCTACATATTTACTTCCTACAAACAGGATGATTTTGAGTTGTGCAGGCAATACACAAGAAATTACAGTACCTGGTTGTTATGTAGTAGGCTAGAACCTAGAGATTTTGATAAAATGCAGAATTTAATAACATATGTTACCTCATGTACATGTGTGTAATCTCGTTTTTCGAAAGAGTTTCACACAACGTAACTTGTAAGATATTTGTGTAAATAGTTGCTTTTAAATCTTTCTGTGTAGACGGTAGTGAAAAATGAATAACAAGGCACTTAATGTAATTTCCAGATGTGTCTTACTTATCTCAGCAGCATGTTCCCATTACCATAGATTCCAGCAAGATATGACTCATGAATGCAGTAAATAATATTTATGAAGCCTTGAATTCCCTGTTATTTGCACATTACTTATTTAGATAGGCAAAACTTGAAGGTTGACTTTCCAGTCAACAAAATAAATATGTCTAATATCTTCAAATAAGATCATTAATATACTGCAGTCAAGAAACTTGGTCTTAGAATTACGATTCAATGAACAGGGGTGTAGTGTAACAAACGGGTTTTTAATGTGTAAGCCCAATGATGAAATGTGCTGCCGAAGGCAGCAGCCCGAAGCGCGCATCGCGAGGAGGGGGAGGGTATGGGAGTGGGTGTTTCCCCTCCCATCGGTGGCGGTCTAGGGGGTCTCCCACAGGAGAGTTTTGTTTTCTTGAACACCTGAGATGTGTTCTCCCGTGTTCTTGCGTCAGTTTCAATGACCATTTGAAAGCAAGAAAATATCATTTTCCCCTTTTACTTTACAAATATTTTGGTTTTTAATATTTCATATAATATGGTCTATGTTGTGTCTTTTTGTTTTTGTCAAAAATGATTAGTAAGCCCGGGCTGTTTTGCTACATAGGTTGTTACGTACCTGATGAACTAGGGTATGAAATGTACAAACCACAGGTGTAAATTTCTCTGCTTGATTAATATAATCTGATATATGAGATGTGAACTTTCAACTAACTAAATATAGGGCGATAACTCCAATGCTGGCCATTTGATTACGACTTTGCAATCAAAAACCTTAATCATGTTCTATCACATATGATACTTGTGATGCACACATACCAATACACACAAGTTTTCTGCCATACACAAAATATATATATGGTGTTCAAAGGCAAACCATTAAATATCTTCAACATGTTGTGAAGTCACAAGTGATTCATATTCTGTTGGTACTTCTGACCAGATATGGAGTTAATTCGTCGGCATGTGATTAGTACAAACAATAACCATATCCTTATTTGGATATTTTAAATTTCTATTTTTCATTTTTATATCATTTTTTGGTCATGACAAGTTGGAAATAAATGTTTGATCGTACATATACACTACAAAAAAATACTGTTAATTTCTTGAAATTGATTGTGATGGCCTACAGTCCCTTTATACATATAAAACCACTACATTTTTATCTAACCCAAGGTGCTAATTAATTAAGTGCAGAGTAATTAGGATTAATATTTCATCAATACCCTTCGGAGAGTGATCTAGAATATCGATCAGGTATACGTACCGTCTACCATCTGAGAGCGACTGCTATGCTATATCAGCCCAGGACATCATTTATGTATGAACATGACAATGGTAATTTGATGGTATTGCAAAAAACAGCAAACCACAGACTTTATCTATATCTCTATTCTTTATATCAACCTAAAACTTTAAACCTAAGACATGATATGAGCTATAACATGCTACCTATTACTGGTACTTCGGAAACAATCTGTTACCGATTTCATTATACTTGAAGTCCCACCATATTTAATGAGTACAAACTATCCCTGGGATGATCACTAGGACAAAAAGTGACACAAACACACATTATTCTCACAACGTTTGAAATATTACATATATGCACTCAAAACAAAGAACTCTGACCTTTGAGCTTTTACAACACAAAATTGCACATCTGACCTTTGAAAATTGGATTACAAGGCAAACTTGCTGGAGATGTGTTATTCTGATTGAAAGTGGTAAAATTGAATTCAATTAAAGTTATAATACTACAGACTTTTATTGATCTTATTCCGTGATAATACTGATAAATTTACACTGCGTACTACTCCATCATCAGACTAAAACATTCACGAGGGAGGATCCAAAAATAATCACTGCATATGTAATGCATCCCATGTTTTCTAAGGTAAGAAACCATCTTTAAGATCCATTAAAGATAGCCTTTCACACAGCACAAAGTTTTGACAGGCGTTTTTTGGATTTCTCCTGAAGTGCTGTTTTGGTGACTTTGTATCTTTTAAATGACAGTACTTTTAGATTATTTTTGTTTGCAAAAAATGTTTCTTTTCGCACAAATTTTTTTGTACATTGGTTGTGAATTCAAGCATCGCACAAGTAATTATTTATGCGTTAGACACAAAAAGGGACATGCTGAATTAATTACTCAAACGTGTACAGGCAGGACATTTTGAAACATAAAGTGTGCTGTCGAACTAATTCGCAATAAATTGGAGCATTATCAAGGACAAGTACGTATACTACATCACGGCTAACATCTTGAACACTTACTCCCAAAATTCCTCGCTGGCTGTCATCATCTTTGTAACGTTCTGGACAGCAACAGCCACATTGCCTGCCAGTGTCGTTGTTGTGATGTTGACTGGAGATGTGGCGTTGAGGCCGGTTCGTACATAACACAGATCTGTATTCCACGGGTTGTTACACATGCTCCAGGGCAAGACGGCACGTAAGGAGTGGTACAGGTAGTAAATGGTCCAGGAAATGATGATGTTGTAGTACACACACACAATGCCAGAAATTATCACCATACCATACCCAACACCTGAAACATAAAGGTCAATGGTCAGTACACCATACCCAACACCTGAAACATCAAGGTCAATGGTCAGTACACCATACAGCATCAAACACCTGAAACATAAGGTCAATGGTCAGTACACCATACTGTATCAAACACAAAACATAAAGGTCAATCGTCAGCACACCATACCGCATCAAACACCTGAAACATAAAAGTCAATCGTCAGCACACAGTGACTCGCATCAAACATCTGAAACACAAAGGTCAATCGTCATTGCACCATACCGCATCAAACACCTGAAATACAAAGGTCAAAGGTTAGCACACGATACCGCATCAAACACCTGAAACACAAAAGTCAAAGGTTAGCACAAGATACCGCATCAAAAACCTGAAACACAAAGGTCAAAGGTTAGCACACCAAACACCTGAAACATAAGGTCAATGGTCAGTACACCATATTGTATCAAACACAAAACATAAAGGTCAATCGTTAGCACACAGTGACCTGCATCAAAAATCTGAAACACGAAGGTCAATGGTCAGTGCACCATACCGCATCAAACACCTGAAACATAAGGTCAAAGGTTAGCACACGATACCGCATCAACCCTGAATTTCATGGATTGACCCAAGACAACATATCACCCATCAGGGGTGTATTCAATAACCCACAATTTATGTTTTTGAACCCTTTCTCCCCAATAATCCTTTTATTTTAACCTATATCACATTGAATATTTGTTAAAAATATATATTTGTATTTTTCTGGCAATAAAGAGACGTTTTTTCAAAACACCTCTTGTTTTAATAATTAACCCTTTCACCACTGTAGACCATAATGGACTCATCCATATCAATGCATGGCAGAGTCTACTAAAGTTACATAGGGGGTAAAAGGGTTAAAAAAAAACCTGTGAAACTGAAGATCATAAAGGGTGTCATAACCCATATCAATGGTTTCTATGGTTGGCAACTATTCATACCATACCTAACAACTAAAACACATCCAGTCAATGGTCTTCTTTTAGGGTACAATTGTCCGATATATTCAAAACAACTATGAAAATATCATTTCACGTCTTTTTGCCAAAGCAATGTATCAGAATACCCCCTGTAGCTCAATCACTTTATTTTACAAGTCAAAAGAGTCGAGGTGCCCAAATGAGGTATTTAAATATTGTGTAAAGGGAGATTGAATGGAGCTGTTACCTTCTCCCTTTTATGTCTAGGAATCATTTGCTTATTCACTATTGCAAAGAGTTTTATATGAAAGAAATATATTAAAAGACTAGAAAATGTCTGTAAGACATAAATGCCCCCATTAGTTTCAGTGTTCTATAAAGAGTTACAACCACTTTGATCTGGATACCCTGAAACATGCACACACACAAGGTACTATACACTTACGGTTGATAAGTTGATTTTAATATTCATATTTTTTCTGTATGTTATTACCATCTCATATTGAATGAAGTTGCTAAGTGTTTACATTGAATCGGGTCGGGACGGGACGGGACGGGACGGACATGGGCAACACTATATGCCCCCCNGTTGCTAAGTGTTTATATTGAATCGGGATGGGACAGACATGGGCAACATTATATGCCCCACTATTTTATGGCGGGGGCATAAAAATCTCCAACTACATTGATCCATTGTGCTGTTATTTGTTTTTTAAACACTTTGAAGCAACATCACAAGGATTCATTTCAAAATGTTCTTACCCCCTAAAGAGGCCTGTAACCTATAGAGAAGAATGGGTCGCCCTACCTTAAAACCCTGCAGCTGAATAGGTCAAAGTTCATAGGACCATGCTGATCTGTCAACTATTGCTTCTATTACTACAATGGGATTTTGTTTATTTTATCAACACCAGCTGACAGTTGTGATAAGTTTATAAAATATTACTTTTTAATGGTTACAGGACCTAACTTTTACCAACTCATTTATTTTACAAATAACAGGACACTTTTTGATACAAGGCTTTAAAATAGGTGTTTTTCAGTGCTACAGTACCAGGACATAGCCTTTCCTGCCAACAATTAATTTGCTGTTTCCTGTCCAACAATTAATTTGCTGTTTCCTGTCCACAATTAATTTGCTGTTTCCTGCCAACAATTAATTTGCTGGCATACATACAAATCTCATATTCACAACTGAAATTTTATAGCCAAATCAACATTTTTGAGTAAAAATCATCATGAATTTCTCGTTTATTTAACTCATCAACCCCTACATTTATCTGTGATTTGGTAAGGTTCAAATGTGACTATGAGAGGTGAGTGGGTTGATACCCAATTCACTCCATATTGATATCTTATCTATATTAAATTCATATTTGAACATAAACAAGAGTACCGCGGGGCGGAACAATATACGCCCATCGAATGCCATATAGTTTTATATTCTTTCTTACATTGAAATAAGATCTGCATCATACTAAGAGTGGTTAGCTGACATATGTTATAAATAATGTAGAAGAAAATCTCCGGACAAAAAATCAAATACTGAAATGAACAAAGCTCAATAACTTTTGGAAAAATTGTTGACTCAAAATTACGCCGGCAGGCCGGCCAGACAACCCAATACCATAATACTTCCGTCAAATTTGAAGGGCGTATAAAAATCCTATGGTATCACCTTGTTCTAGTCATATCTTCATTTTGGAAAACTGTAATAAGTTTTCCTTTTTACACAACCAATCATATTCATAGCTTGACCGTCGGTCTTGAACTGTTGCAACACATTTAATATGTAAATTGTTTGTGTAGAAAGTAAAATTGTGATATATGTTCTAGCCATAGATTAATGAACGGGAAGTTAAAACTCACAAATAATAGAGTTTTAACCATAGTACTCGGCACAGAAAGACAACAAAATGTCACAGTAGGCACTTGTTCAGAAAAAACAAACAATGCCTTAATAACCACTGTTTTGCATTTTTATGACTTCCTGGTTAAAACTACAAACAAATTATATAATGTGGGGGGTGGGGTAACATTTTCTTGTAAAGTGTTAGAATGGAAATGATACTAGTAGGCTGAAGTGGTGTAGTTCATAAATGTCAAGGAGGACACACACAAGGTAGAAACAGAAAGGACAAACTAGGGTACAAAATAACTCCACATCATGTGTATGTGGGGCTTAGTGATGAGAGCAGAGAGGATAAAATGGATACCTAAGGGGTGGGGTGATGAGGGGGAAAAAAGAGTTAAAGAAAGGGAGTGATAGTAGCTGATAGCCAAGAAAAGATCAATTGAGAAAAAAAAATGGAAGGGGACAGCAAGGCCAGAAGAATAGGAGAGGGGATACAGGATTTTGACGGAGGAATGCAACTACTGAGATGACAGGAAAAGAAGATTGGGGAAGAAAAACAGAGATAACAGTGAAAAGAGCATGAGTCATTACAGACAAAAAATCTTTGCATTATGCATTAGCTGTAAAACTTGGGTTCTGAATCAGTTAATTGGTTAAAACCAAAGAATTCACACCACATTCGTTATTCGTTGTTATGTTCAATAGAAATTGAAGGGGGGG
>NW_018407747.1:329169-333525 GCF_002113885.1 Mizuhopecten yessoensis | reverse complement strand
GGGGGGGGAGGGGGTTGTTACTTTTGAGAGGAGGAATGAAATTGCATCAAAGGCCATAGCATCTTTAGAAAGAGTTGAAGCAACATGATGGTTTTTATAAATTTTTATAAGGAAGGAAATGTGATGGTGATTTTTATATTTTTCACAGTAAGAGATGATATAAGAGCATATGTCGGCTGCATTGAGCAGATAAATAGTTGCATCAAAGGCCATAACATTTTAAGGAAGAGTTAATTGAATCAATATGGCGGTTATGCATGCACAGAATCATTCAATTTGTATGCATACACTAGTAACTAGGGCTCCTCTGCAATAAATGCCACTTTCTCTTTTTCAGGAGGAATTGGAAACTATATAAGATCCCCTTCCAGACCTGACCAGACCAAATCAATGATTAATAGTTCTTGCATGGCAGAACTTCCTGTAAAGGTTGACATGGATAAAAACAAATATTTTCAAACCTCCTGCCACACTTGAAAGGTTTAAGTTTCATAACTTTTTCATTCACATTTTATTGTCCTAATAAATGCCCCTTGAAGCAAATGTTTAAAGCGCTGGGTGCTAATTATGGTGAATACGGTAACAGGTTTAATCTACATTGCTCTTTAGGAGTAGATTTCACATGGAGACCATTATGACTTCCTACCAACAGTCGGAACAATTTTTCAGTAACATATGCGCTGGCTAACGATTAATATTTTTTAACATTAGGTATCTACGTGGCAGATTGATCGAGTGGTTAACACTTCGGCCTTCCACGCAGACGGCTGGGGTTCGATCCTCGAAATCGTCGTACGCATGGAATATCAGAGAAAGTGTTTTTTCTCCTGCCCACACAACTCCAACAAACCAGGTGGAGTATAAAATAGCCTGGGGTGGGTGTTGCGGTATCTGTGCTGTGGCATTCAAGTAAGGTGGCACTATAAAAGATGCCGTTGGAAGCACAGTCTCATTACAAAACAGAACACAATACATCTCCAGCACACACGCAGGCATACACACATAGGGAGATATTAGCCAGGTGGCATAGGACTAATAGCTAGCGCCTGATAAGGCAGCTCCTGCAAATTCCTCAAAATTGAATTAGTTAATGTATATTTTAAATAATACAAAAACACTTGTAATGGTTTGAAAGATTTCATTACGTAAAATATATTGGAACATCGTCATTTAATAACTTGGCATAAGGGGGGCGACAAATGTGCAGGTACCCCCCCCTGGAGAAAAGCAGGTAGCCTAGGCTGGAGGAGGTCATGACTGAGGCAGTAGTGCTGATACCTACGGGACAGCAGGGCTGATACCTGCTGAGGGGAGCAGAGCTGATGCTTGCTGAAGGCAGTTTCATGGTGGGACCATGGAAACCGCAGTTCCAGGAGGAACCGGACGACTAAGGAGAGGGGAGCAGGGATACCTGCTAAAGGCAGTTTCATGGCGGGAGCCATGGAAACCGAAGTTCCAGGAGGAACCGGATGATTGGAGCTGGGGCTACTGACAGTCATGGCCAGGGATTTAAGGGATCTACCATCTAGCCAGCCTAGTTCTGAATTAAGTGAGAGCTGAATAGCTCAGAAAGGTGATGTGAGAAGCTAAATGAGTATATTTACTATTTTGGGGAACTTATATAAAAGTTTTTATATAAGATGGCCGGATAGGTAAAGCACATTGGTCGCACCCATGAGTATACACTAGCATGCATGAAGTATATGTGAAATGAGAATGATTGGTATGAAAAATAACCTTTTTATGTTGTAGATTGTAACTATGACTGTATATGGCAAGGAGATAGATTTGGTGGTGGTGGAGTGGACAGATGGTTAGCGTGCACTGATGCTCTGGTCAGTTTCAGCAGCCGAGTGAAAGTGAGGCTGTGATGACGTACAAGTGGTCAACTGGGTCAGTCTGTGTGTATGAGGTGCGCAGTGCATTTAGTATACATGTGTATATCTGAAGATGGCATGAGGGAAAAGAAGGTCTATTAACCAGTTATACGAAGCATTAGAAAAAGAAAACAGGGCTTTATCAGATATAAGGAAGGAAAAGACTGAAGGAATCATTATTAGATCAAAGGTTACATGGTATGAGAAAGGGGAAAAAGGTTCAGATTTTTTTTGTAACCTTGAAAAACAAAACTATTTGAATAAAACTATAACTGAATTGATAAATGAAAATGGAAAACATATTACAGATACAACAGAAATACAGTTTTTTTAGAAATCTTTATACAAGTAAAATTGCATGCAATAATGATTCACCTCTATTTAATCATGGGAAATGTTTACAACAGGTAGAAAAGGAAAGTTGTGAAGGTCTGATTACAATTGGTGAATGTAGTAAAGCACTAGCTAATATGAAAAATGGAAAAAGTCCGGGATCGGATGGGTTTACCAGTGAGTTTTACAAATTTTTTTGGAAAGATTTGAAATATTTTGCATATAAATCTATAAATTATGCATATACTCATGGCTCATTATCAGAATTTCAAAACCAGGGAATTATAACATGTATTCCAAAAGAATCCAAAGACAGAAGATTTATAAAAAACTGGAGACCTTTAACTTTACTTAATACTGACTATAAAATTGCTTCTTCTGCTATAGCAAACCGGTTTAAAACAGTACTGCCTTCAATTATAAATGATACACAGAAAGGCTTTATGAGGAATAGATTTATTGGAGAAAATACAAAATTAGTATATGATATAATGCATGAATTAGAAGAAAAAAATATGTCTGGTTTGTTGCTACTTGTTGATTTTGAAAAAGCCTTTGACTCGATAGAATGGAGTTTTATTCATAGGTCTTTAAAATCTTTCAATTTTGGTGAATCTTTGATTAAATGGATACATATTTTCTATCATAATGCAAAAAGCAGAATAATTAATAATGGGTATTTTTCATCATTTTTGGATGTAAAACGTGGATGTAGACAAGGGGATCCCATCTCCCCATATCTATTCCTGATAGGTGTTGAAATTTTGGCTATACAATTGAAAAAAAATCAAAGTATCAAAGGTGTACAAATAAATAATAGAGAATATTTGCTTGGTCAATATGCAGATGATGCCTTTTTATTCCTAGATGGTTCTTCAAAGTCATTGTCAAGTACTATAAATGACTTCAGTATATTTTCTACAGTATCTGGACTTAAACTTAACATAGATAAGTGTCGATTGATATGGATCGGAAACAAGAAATACTCAGAAGAGATTTTATGCCCTGAACATAAATTTGATTGGTCTTCAAAAAACTTCAAACTTCTTGGAATTAATTTTTCTTTGGAGTTATCTGAAATCATTGAATTGAATTTTAAAGAAAAGCTATCAAAAATAAGAAAATTGCTTGGAATGTGGTCTAAAAGAAATCTTACTCTTTTAGGAAAGATCACAGTTGTTAAAACACTGGCACTACCACTTATAACACATCTACTGTATTCACTGCCAAATCCAGGTAAAAAATGGATAAGCGAAATTAACACAGTTTTTTATAGATTTATATGGGGGTACAAACCTGACAAAATCAAACGGGATACAATGATTCTTGAATATGGAGAAGGAGGTTTAAAGATGATACACATTGAAAGTTTTATGAAATACCTGAAAATTAAGTGAGTGAAAAGGCTATATGATGGAAATGGGGACTGGCAAAGTTTAGCAAAATCTAATTTTAGTAAATTTGGAGGGGAGAGATTATGAAATCTGAAAAATTCAAAACTGGAGGAAATATTGAAAAATGTAACTAATGTTTTCTGGAAAGATGTTATTTTAGCATGGAAAGAATATAAAGATGATAATAATTAAGTATCAAGTTTTCTTGGTGATGATCTTTTGAATTACATACCAGTTCCTAGTTACAAACAATTTATTGAATATGAACAGAATGGGGTGAAGACAGTTAAGGACTTGTTGGACAATAATTATCAGTTTTTGTCATTCAATGATATTAAGACTAAATGTGAGAAAATGATTTTTTTACAATATTTTGCAGTAATAGACCACATTCCAAGAGAAAACTTAAACATAATATGACAACAACCATTGATCAACAATCAATCAGAAAACAGTAATCTTTTAAGAAGATCGACTTCTTCAAGCAAAAGATTTTAGATATGTTTATAAAGCGATTGTTGCTAACTATAAACATTATCCAGTTGAAAGGCAGGAAAAATGGAATAGAAATTTAAATACAAATTTAAATGATGATATAGGTTGGGAGAAAATTTATTTAACAAGCTTTCTGGTGACAATTGACACAAAACTTCAAAATCTACAATTTAAGATTCTTCATAGAATACTAACAACAAACAGTTTTCTTTACCAAATTAATGTTAAGGATGAGGATCTATGTACTTTTTGTAGAG
>NW_018407747.1:320921-328323 GCF_002113885.1 Mizuhopecten yessoensis | reverse complement strand
ATATATTTAGAAACAAGGACATGTCTGAACAACATCAGGTGCGGCCATTATAATATTTTACAGCCATGGTTAACAAATTTTATATTGATTTTTTCTGACAACTTATGGCCAAATAGCCAAATGATACAGTGGAAAGTCAATAAATAACTATATATTTAGAAACAAGGACATGTCTGAACAACATCAGGTGCGGCCATTATAATATTTTACAGCCATGGTTAACAAATTTTATATTGATTTTTTCTGACAACTTATGGCCAAATAGCCAAATGATAGTGGAAGATCAATAAATAACGATATATTTAGAAACAAGGACATGTCTGAACAACATCAGGTGCGGCCATTATAATATTTTACAGCCATGGTTGACAGCATGGCTTACATGACAGTAAAAAGCACATTATAACATTAGTGCAGAGGTCAATATGAATATGGAGAGGTTGTCGCTCCCATAGGGTCTGCCAGACAAAGTAAACATGTCAACAACATGTCTAGATTTTCTGTACAGTGCTACGTCCCTGTCTAGACTTTCTGTACATATCTATTCACTACAGAAATATCCTGACACGGAAATTGTTTTGATGGTTATCAGCCTGTTACACAATGATTGTCTGTACATCCTCTACAAAGCTGTGGTCACAGATAATGGCAGTCATGACAGGGCCAATTTATAGTGCTGTCACACTCAAAAGTCATATCCTGGACATGGTATCATTACTGTTGTATATTGTGGAAAAGAGGAGGCAGGCTGTAGGAACCACTCTAAGAAACATGTGGTAGGCATTTTGGGAACTGTTTTTATTCAAGAGAGAACATCGTGTATGACAATTCCCTTTACAGAGAAACACTTAATTCTAACCATAAAAATATTCAGTTTAAAAAATACCTTTTGCACCTTTTCTTTTCTCAATCATTTTGACTTAATTCAGACTAAAATGTATATTTAAAATGGTGAAGCAGACATCATCAGGATTCTGCCATGAAATAATTACACACGTTTGAATGAGGAAACTTTATACACAATATCTGTTATCTATAGAACAAGGATGCACAGTATATTTAAAGGACAAGGAAGTATTATTGTACTCTTGACATTCGATCCTCCTTAATTAGACAGATGTAAAAGCAGGAAATTTATGCAAGTACAAGTCAATTTCAGGAAATTATAAAAAAAAATAGACAGATGATAAAGCAGGAAATTTATGTCAATGTCGGGAAATTATAAAAACAAATCATGTAATTTTCCCCTTGTGCTAGGTACACTGAACACTAAATGCAGAACACAAATTTGTCAAATAGCATAAAAAAAAGGTTTTTTTCATATTCTGAAATACAATTTTGTGACAACATCTACAAATTCATCAAAACCACTTCACTGGTATTCTCAGAGAGAGAGGGAGAGAGAGAGAGAGAGAGAGAAAGAGAGACTGTGAATACTATATGGGACACCTGCTTCTCTGATGAGTGGCCCTAATGAGGTAGGCTGGGACCTCGCCTGAACAACAGTTGTATCTAAACATTAATGTGTTAAAATTTTAAAGGAGTATATATACAACAACTATTCTGATCCAATAATTTTGCCGTTGATGTACATTAATCCAGCAAAACAAATTATGAGCATCAAAGAATAACTGATTCATCCCTGAAATTCCATAATGAACTATTCCAACCTTTGAACTGGAAAAGTTCAATTAAATGTGTCTTCAAGGGTGCATGAGTTAAACTCCACAGAAAGATATCTGAACTGATTACAGTGGCTGATAGTAATGGGCTTTGGAAAAACTAAACAAACACAACCCTATTAAAGTCAATCAAAATTTCATGTATATTTAATTGTTCAAACAGAAAAATGGTCCGGTCAGTAGAGCGAAACAAGAAAAGTGTTGATATATTTTGATAACAGCTAGCTAATGCTTTATTCAGGTTCGGTCCTCAGTCACAGTATCTCATTTATATCCCGATTACTTGAGAAAATGGACAATATGAAGTTGCTTATCTCAAACTCAAGAAATTTGAGGAACAGGAGCATTATTTTCTTTTAGTTTTATCATAATTGATATCAGATTAAGATAACTGAAAAGCAGTTGAAACTGACACAGCGTAAACTAATTGGAAATAGAGGTTAAAGATTATGTAGATGGGGAAACATCCCCTTCGTTCCAGGGTAACAAAAACAGGTTATGACTTCCCATTCCTTCAGCAAAAACACTGCCTTTGTTTTCTATGTAACCCTGGCAGTAAAAACAACCATCAATACAGGCAACTCATCTTTATTTCATTAGATGGTCTCAAAGGAGATGGTATTAAGCAACCTCACAGAAGTAATGGTTATGGGGTCAAAGTATTGATGTGTTTGAAGTAAACAACTTCAAACACAACAAGTTGCTGCAGCTATAAGGCCTCAACAAATGCATTCTATGTTTCAGGTTTCACCTTCAAAAATCAGCTAGAATCTATTACGTTTTGCATAATTTCATATGCTATAGAAACAGTTCAAATTACACTCGATGCCAAAAGTACTTGTCTAAACCTGGCTCCAAACTAAAAGGTTTTGGGTCCAGGAAGAATTCATTACAGTGACACATGAAACATTATGTTTTATGTTTTTGGCCTTATAAGCATGGGAGGCCCAAAGCAGTCAGAATGAGACTACAGTGATTTCATCTTTACTGGGATAATTGTGGTGGAATAGGACCAAACGATGAATTACAAAGTCTATTTATGGGTACAATGGTCAATGGTGGGCCAGGCTGGTACAACAAACAACTTTCTATACCATAGTTACACATTGATTGTATAGAGGGTATGTTAGGTTTAGAAATTCAATCATATGGCTGGTTACTAGGATAATAACTTTCTCTATTTCATTAGATAGATGTGTAAACACACAGGCTGTAACATATATAACGAGAATAACAGTGAGAAATTAATTCGGTCAGTAACTGTCAACCCAAATTAACAGGAGCTAACAAAGATAGACCCTATCCTTTCTCCTGACCACCCACTTTGCCTGTGGCCTTGGACCTTCATCCTGAGCCTTGATCACCAAAATCTAATCAGGTGTGGAACTCGATCTAATCTACTAGGGCGTATGTTCAGGGGTTCATGTTTTGTACACAGGGTTTCACTACGGATGGCCGCTTACACACATAAGAGGCACTGACAAAGTGGGAGGGTCTCCAGAGTATATTAAATGTCTCACTCCACCCGGCTACTTAAAAATTTCACACCAACACAAATGTACTATTTGCCGCTAGCTCGCCGAATGGAAGTTGGGCGGCGGGCATTTAATCAATATACAATGTTATATATATACCACTACATACATACATACATTTCAAAAACGTTTCAAAAAAATGAGATTGCCGAATAAATTGTACCCATGATAATGCGTGCTAAACAATGCTCCATGTGTACGTCAAAAAATGTACATCTCCAAGTCTGACTCATCTTCGCTATCCAAGGGTTCCCTTTGTATACACTCCACTTACCCTTGGCTGATATAGCTGTGTTTTCATAATTCCATCCACTGCCACCTAGCGGATACGTCGAGTTATCACTCTTTCTCCCCAAAAACTTTTAACCAATCAGAATGACCTTTACATACCCACTCCTTCGGCATGTTGACAAAAGCACATTTATGTCGAGGTGGAGTTCAAATGACAGAGCAATATGGAAACAATCCAAAGGCAGCACACATATTTTCCCAGGTCATCATTTACATGTGGCACGTAGTCAAGGATTTCCACCAACTAATTTAAAACTTCAGAAGTTTTCCCAAAGATCGTGCGCCTATTTTTAGGGGGTAAACCACTCTGACATAAACGACAACGCGCTTCCGTACAGGGCGTCGCCATTACTGTTTTCCTTCGTCAACAGCGCTATATGTAAGACGCGATTTCATTCCCTATGGGAGCGACAACCAGTTGACAGTTGTAAACCATGGCTGTAAAATATTATAATGGCTTCACCTGATGTTGTTCAGACATGTTCTTGTTTCTAAATATATCGCTATTTATTGACTTTCCACTGTATCATTTGGCTGTTTGGCCATAAGTTGTCAGACAAAATCAATATAAAATTTGAAGGCTCGATAAACACAGCTATATCTGCCAAGGGTAAGTGGAATGCATACAAAGCGAACCCTTGGCTAGTGAAGATGAGTCTGACTGCGAAAAAACCTGATATAAACTCCAGGTCATCGAAATCAAACTGCACACCCCGGAAAAACCAGAGATAGTCCCCGGAAACCTGTATCCAAAAGCGGGAATAATAACTATTACTTCCCTGCAAGCCTGATTTCTGCGAGGCGACAGTTGGACCACTGTCTTACTCTGTTCTAAAAGGATCCGGCCTGTCCTACCATAATCTGAGTTATGCCAACAACTGACAAAAAATAAAACACGAAATAACACGAATACAACTGTGATTATCGTGAACAAAAAGACTGTTATGGATTTTACGCAAATATGCATTCCATATAAAACAAAACATAATCGGTTATAAAAAACTGCGCATAACAGTGCAACAACGCCAAATACCACAAAAAACTAGAGGAAAAAAGTTTGTGCCATTGGAAAAGTTTAAGCGAACTATACGTCCTGCTGGGGCGACTAGAAATGACACACCAGGGTCATACATACACAAACTAGTGTACCAGGTACACGTCACAGCACGCGAACGCTCGTGCAGAAAACTAGTGTACCAGGTACATGGCACAGCACGCGATCGCTCGCGCAGAAAACTAGCCCTAGTGCCGACTAGTGTACCAGGTACACGTCACAGCACGCTATGGCATTGAGGTAAAACTAGTGTACCAGGTACACGTCACAGCACGCGATCGCTCGTGCAGAAAACTAGCCCTAGTGCCGACTAGTGTACCAGGTACACGTCACAGCACACGATCGCTCGTGCAGAAAACTAGCCCTAGTGCCGCACGAGACAAATTATTCCCGCTATACAGCGAACCGCGGGAATATTTAAGTCTGTAAGACATAGATGCCTCGCTCTCACACTGAAGAACCAACGTAAGGCCACAGAGGCCAATGTCAAAGGTCAAGGTTACAAAATATTAAGCAACATGCTATACTCATAGCAGAGCATTAGCACCTATAACCTATAACACATTATTTCCCCATTACTATTAGCACATTTGAAACTGAAAGTAGGTCAAGGTCATTCATCTTGAGGATCCCCGTATCACTGCCAGAAACTGTAACTATATATGCATTGGAAACCGTTCTTATCGACATGACTATAGCTTTGATAAATCATTTCTGAAATGTAAACCATATGTTGGAGGACTATAATGGGAAATAACAATGATGTAATAAACAAAACAAAATCAACAACAGTGTTTCTGAGTGGGAAACATTACTGGGACTACAGACCAGGATTTAAACCCCAAACTTCCGATTGCTATCCTATTGCACTAACTGATTGAGCTACCTGGTCAACGGAAGTTTCCTCCTGGCCCAGCTGTGCTGCAGTTATGTCCAAACGGAAGTTATGGGGAAGTTACAGTAAATAGGAAACCACAGTGCAGTGGGACAGGGATCCTTAACAAGCCTTACTGATACACGGTGTAGTTCTCCACCCAGGCTAGCTACAGGCTACATTTTATTTATAGGCTGCATGGGTCTGTAAAGAGGTAAACACACTTAGTTAGAAAACTTGAAAAGCACATTTGATACCTTGAAAAGAGGTAAAGGAAACTAATTTGAATATATATATATGTGCAAGTCTTTCAGCCCATCAAACTACTTTCCTAAGGCATAATAGTTCCATAGAAGAAGCTGTCTGAACTGTTATGACATATGACCCTTGTGATCTTACAAGTGAGAATGGTAATCAATCTTCTCCTATGTTATTCCTTTAAACAGGTTTGATTTATAATGATAGTCCTCCAGCTACCAAAGCAAAGCTACAGGCCTTAGAATTCTGTTAAAGCAGTTATTTTAAATGCTGGATGCATACTATACAACACACCAAAACATAATCTCACATGCACTTCACCACAAGTATAGTTAATAATAAACATTCACAGAAACACTTTGCTTTCTAAATTTCTGAGAAAAAATAAATATCATTTATGTTTCTCCCTGGGTACAAATTTTCAGCACTCAGGGTTTGCAGCGCAGAGGATTATGATAAATAAGACAGGAAATGAGAAAACATATTTGTTAACCACAGCCTCAAGTATGTTAATCTAAACAAACCTTAAACTATAGTGTGCATCTCCCCCCCCNGCAATTAATTGAAGTACAAATACATATTAGAGCTGCAGGGGAAATAAAGTGAGGTAAATGATCTCAAACACTCATAATCCTAAACCCATAGGTGATGTCTTTGCTGCCTGATAGATTGATTAGGCCCAGAAAGCAGTTGTGTTCCAATTTGTATTGGGTGGTCAGGTGGTGCAGTGGATAACCTACTCGAGGCCCCAATCACCATGGCAGCCAGGGTTCTATTCCCTCATTGGACATGCACCTGGCTGACCACGTGGGTTTTCTCGAGGAACTTCCGTTTCCTCCCACATGAAGACCCCTGCACGCTAACATCTGGACCAACAGTGATTCATATAAGTTGAAATAACTTGTTTCATAATTGTTGTAAAAGAAATAAAACACATTGAATAAAACAAATCCCTGTCTTAACCCACACAACGAAAGTGGTAAAGAATCTTAGTGAAATACTTAACTGTTGTGCTTTCTCTTTTCCAGTCCTAATGAAGTTATATAATATTAAACCAAATATGATTGATATCATGTGCATATAGTTCTTGAGAAGAGGTTGCTATAGCAATAAAGCCAAATCCCCAATACTTGCTTAGGCACATGTACACTGATGCTCATTAGTGATTGGTCGATACTGAACTGAAATTCAAAAACTTAACAATTGTTTTGTTCTTTTATGCTTTTGTGTATTGCAGTGAAAATAAATAAACAAGAACAGTTCAGTGAGTTCACAAACATATAGATTACTATCAGCAATTTATATATATTTAGATTAATTACCGGTGTGCCTAGATTTATACATTTATAGATTTATACATAGCCTGCATGTCGTTAAATGTTTCAGTACCACCACAACACCAACTTTTAAGTTTTCAATACACCTAGATTTATACATTTATAGATTTATACGTAGCCTGTCGTTAAATGTTTCAGTACCGCCACAAAACCAACTTTTAAGTTTTTAACACACCTAGATTTATACATTTATAGATTTATACGTAGCCTTTCGTTAAATGTTTCAGTACCGCCACAACACCAACTTTTAAGTTTTCAACACACCTAGATTTATACATTTATAGATTTATACGTAGCCTGTCGTTAAATGTTTCAGTACCGCCACAACACCAACTTTTAAGTTTTCAACACACCTAGATTTATACATTTAT
>NW_018407747.1:282360-319295 GCF_002113885.1 Mizuhopecten yessoensis | reverse complement strand
TACGTGTGATTATACATTTCCCGGTAAAATCTCGATATCGGGTGTTGACATATCATCGGCACGCACGTGTACTATTGTTTACCAGGGGCCTGTTCGTTTATGCGGAGCAACCGGTTTGACCGTTTATAAATGTAACAATTTCGGGTATAAATCCTGGCGGACCTGCAAATGTGTATGAAGGCCTTGCGAGGCTTTCTCACGGCTCGCCTGAAAGCAGCATCAGATTACTAGGTCCGACCTTATTTAACAAATGAACAACAGTGGTCCGATCGGTTTGACCGTTTAAACGAAAACGGCCAAGGTGTTACTATAATTTGCACTACGATATTGAATGCCCGATACGCAATATGGAAATGACGACACGGTGTACATGCACATTTTGATCAAGATAGTTGAGTCCGAGCTGTACTTTTTCCGGAAGTACGTCACGAAAATGGACGCTGATGACGATGTGTCGAGCCACCTTAAGGACACTGCGGTAGGAATATATATACACTCAATGTCCTTTCTGCTGTTTAAGGACACTGCGGTAGGAATATATATACACTCATTGTCCTTTCTGCTGTTTAAGGACACTGCGGTAGGAATATATATACACTCAATGTCCTTTCTGCTGTCATTGTGATTCCAGTGAGTTAGACATAACAAATACAATGATCCTAAAACGCCACAGACAATAACAATTGTAAAGTAGATATTCACCCCTATATCAGTATAATGGAATAGTAGAAGGACATCTACATTTGAACTTCACATAAAGTCGTATTTCGCTAGCATAAATGATCTTTTATGACACAAAATGTTGAACCTCAAGTTTAAACTTTCTTGAATATCAAGCTATTTGATTGTAAAACTACTGATTAAATCACAACAGCCATGATCACTGATGCATGATATTACATTTGTAACATAAAGTGTTATCTTTCTTTGCTTCATGAGAGGGGTGTGGGGGTGTTGGGGTGTGGGGTGGTGGTAGTGGTGGCAGGTTGGAGGTGTCTAATCTTTAACCGTAAAAAATGGTTCGGTTTTTGGTAATATAAACATTTCTACATTTCTCAATTATTTCTTAACCATTCATAACTGACAAACCTTTCCTCAGAGCTGAATCTTTAAGAAAGGAAATAGAATAGGCTCAAATAGGTAACATGGTCTTATAGCACTGAAGTTATCAGAACATTTTTGTAAAAACATTGGCAATACAAGAAATATGATTTTTAAATTTATCAATTTTATAGTGGAAACATGTAAAGCTGGTCTCCAGAACTAAACTGAAAACACTGGGTCCAACAACTTTCTTCCATTTTAGTAACAGCATACATGTAAGAATGTCTACCTTGATGTAAATAAATAAACTAGTGCTGCATCGGATGTTTGTTGAGAACAGGTGCATTTTTATGTTAATTATTGTGTAATTCACTCCCATGCACTGAAGTGCACCAGTTCCGTTTGCGCTTGATGAAAACTAAGTACACTATCAAATCAAGAATTTATGGGGTAGAAATATTGAATAATGCTAGCTTCCTGGAGTGATAGATCAACACTTCTGATCAGGAAATCTCACAGCAGATCAGATCAAAGTGTCTGACAGTCTTCCCTCAAAACAGGCTATGGCATTGAGGTACACCCCCGTTAAAACAGGCTATGGCATTGAGGTACAGCCCCATTAAAACAGGCTATGACATTGAGGTACAGCCCCGTTAAAACAGGCTATGGCATTGAGGTACAGCCCCGTTAAAACAGGCTATGCACATTGAAGTACAGCCCCATTAAAACAGGCTATGGCATTGAGGTACAGCCCCGTTAAAACAGGCTATGGCATTGAGGTACAGCCCCGTTAAAACAGGCTATGGCATTGAGATACAGCCCCGTTAAAACAGGCTATGTTTTACGGGTTATGAACATACAGGGTACAAGTACATCTGGAAAGATAAAGCTCTAAGCACTAACTCGCATCTGCTTTCATCAGTGATTTTATGGAATATGCTATTTATATCAAAGAGCTAAATATAAATTATAAAAGTTGATATCAATCAATATTGAAAAGTGTTTTGTATGAAACCTCATTACATGAGTCTCGCGGAAAGGAAACAAATCTAACCACATCTGAATATACATCAAAATTCTAGTAATTCGTTTTTTAAATCTGTGAACATCAAGCAAGAAGATAAAAATTGAAGCACAGGTAAATGGATGGTAAATTACATCCTTCTAAGTGATATATAAGAAAGAAATAAAAAAAAATCCTAGATAGGCAAAGCATTTCCACTTTCCCTAGTTTAACTCATTCACCCCTACATATCTAAACTGGACTTGCCCAGTCTGCTTTGATTTGGTAAGGTTTAAATGTGACTTTAGGGGTGCATGGGTTAATTAAAGTGCCTACCTTAAATAAAGTACTGTATTAAAATCTGAAACACTGCTTCAATGTATAAAAAAATAATTACAGAACAAATAGCTTTTCCCACCTATCTTAAGTTATTGTGAGCTGAAAGCAGCAACATAATCATTTTGTTGACCTTTTCAAAATGTTCTGTTCCGAATTTTTGAATTCTTAGGAGTTTTCCTTTTGCATTGGTTTTGCATGTTAGACAAATACCGACTGTATCAGTTCATGTTAGGCAAATACCGACTGTATCAGTTCATGTTATACAAATACCGACTGTATCAGTTCATGTGAGACAAATACCGACTGTATCAGTTCATGTTACACAAATACCGACTGTATCAGTTCATGTTATACAAATACCGACTGTATCAGTTCATGTTACACAAATACCGACTGTATCAGTTCATGTTAGGCAAATACCGACTGTATCAGTTCATGTGAGACAAATACCGACTGTATCAGTTCAGGTTAGACAAATACCGACTGTATCAGATCATGTTAGACAAATACCGACTGTACCAGTTCATGTTAGACAAATACCGACGGTATCATTTCATGTTAGACAAATACCGACTGTACCAGTTCATGTTAGACAAATACCGACTGTACCAGTTCATGTTAGACAAATACCGACGGTATCATTTCATGTTAGACAAATACCGACTGTATAAGTTCATGTTAGACAAATACCGACTTTATCAGTTCATGTTAGACAACTACCGGCTTTATCAGTTCATGTTAGACAAATACCGACTCTATCAGTTCATGTTAGACAAATACCGACGGTATCATTTCATGTTAGACAAATACCGACTGTACCAGTTCATGTTAGACAAATACCGACGGTATCATTTCATGTTAGACAAATACCGACTGTATCTGATCATGTTAGACAAATACCGACTGTACCAGTTCATGTTAGACAAATACCGACTCTATCAGTTCATGTTAGACAAATACCTACTGTATCAGTTCATGTTAGACAAAGACCGACTGTATCAGTTCATGTTAGAAAAATACCGACTGTATCAGTTCATTTTAGACAAATACCGACTGTATCAGTTTATGTTAGACAAATACCGACTGTATCATTTCATGTTAGACAAATCCCGACTGTATCAGTTCATGTTAGACAAATAACGACTGTATCAGTTCATGTTAGACAAAGACCGACTGTATCAGTTCATGTTAGAAACATAACGACTGTATCAGTTCATGTTAGACACATACCGACTGTATCAGTTCATGTTACACAAATACCGACTGTATCAGTTCATGTTAGGCAAATACCGACTGTATCAGTTCATGTGAGACAAATACCGACTGTATCAGTTCATGTGAGACAAATACCGACTGTATCAGTTCAGGTTAGACAAATACCGACTGTATCAGTTAATGTTAGACAAATACCGACTGTATCATTTCATGTTACAAAAATACCGACTGTATCAGTTCATTTTAGACAAATACCGACTGTATCAGTTCAGGTTAGACAAATACCGACTGTATCAGTTCATGTTAGACAAATACCGACTGTATCAGTTCATGTTAAGTGAAAACAACATGTAGGGAAAAGTAAAAATACACGGTCTGTTGTTGGTGGAAAATGAGCTAAGATGTCCAACTCCTTATGTTTCTGTGCCTTTAGTGCACTTATTACGTCAAATATAGAAAAACATTTTTTTCTCTAATTTACATGTAAATGAGTATGACTACTTGTACACAAACTTGCTTTTTATTTCTAAAAAAATTGCTCAAATATCTGTAATGGACATTCATTGAAATTCCACACATATAATTCTGTCATGACTGCAGCAAAAAATACATCTATCTATACACTAAATAAAAAAAATACACAGTCGATTACTTCGACTACATGTTTATCGATGCAATTCAGTTATTTTGCTCACAATTTCATTCAACCGAATCCGAACAGACATCTGCAACCTTCATTTCACAGCTGGGAAATGGACCTGTCTGATCTTGAAAGAAAGTAGTGAGATTAAGGTTAAAGATGAAACTGTGAGCTAAGTACATTGTATCTTTGAAATAGGAATGTGTAATTATAAAAGGAAAAGTGTAAACTTGCCTTTAAAGAGTGGGCAGATCCTCCAGATAGTGATGGGACTAAGGCTGACAAACTGTCCGAATATCACCTCCATAAAAAACAGCGGAATCCCACACAGCACCAGAAATATGGTGTAGGGGATGAGGAAGGCCCCTGTAATAGTTTACAAATAAACCATTAAGAACTCTCAAAGATACATGCAGTGATGTCTTCCTTTACAATTTAAAGATTATGTATGTCAAATTATTATTTTATTTCACATATGTCTTGTTACTTATATATATTGCTGATTTTCATGCCTCTTTTATTTACCATATTTAAAACTGTCACTGTAGGAATACTATTCATGTGTTAGAATACGTCTTAGTGTTAATTTGCAAATTATATAAGGCACTGCACAAATGTTGTATATTATTTTTTTATCAATATCACTGAATCCTTCTAAATCAAATTTTCATACCAGCCCATGTTAACACTCACTTGATAGAAGTTGTCTTTGTATTGAATCAACATCATTATATCTCTCCTTAATTATTAAACCAAAAGACAAGCCCCTGGCAGATTCTGCTACGTTTATGATATAAATGTAAATACTTCACCAAAATCACATAACTCCATATAGTGCTGCTGTTGGTATGGACTTAAGGAAGCTTCTATTAAGACTTGATAGAATTTTTGATAAAATTAACAAAAGACGTTTACGTTATCCGACTTACGAAATGAAAAACTAACTTGGTATACATACCACCTCCATTTTTGTAGCAGAGGTAGGGAAACCTCCAGATATTTCCTAGACCTATGGCATACCCAATACAAGACAAAAGGAAGTCAAGGCGTCCTGACCAATTACCACGCGAGGTCTCATCCGAACTTCCCGCACTGCTGCTGCGACTTGACGAGTCATTGGAAGACTGCTCCAAGGCTTTCTGTAATTACAAAACACAAATTTCACTGAGCTTTTTTGTCGCATAGAAAAATTCGTCACATCTTAGATAATTGTGGATTGGAGGGCAATACAAGGTCATATAACATCGTACTGCAAAAGCAGATTTTTTTCTCGATTATCTAATACTCACTAATTATATAAACCATAAAATTTGGATCCCGGCCCCACAAACAAATTGACATACTATGAAATATGTTGCAGGAGATTGACGAACTTTCCACATCATCTACAGTTTGTAAAAATACAATGCGAAAATGTCTACTCTTACAGTATGAACCTGTTACACTATTTGCAGGCTGGGACATATATATGTCATTTCTGAAACAAGCAAACACTCAAGCATTATAAATATTAATTGTACTTACTAAGGCTGAGTACACATCTTATATGGATGTGTTGTAATGCGTGCGGGTGTGCGACGTGTAGGCATATAGTATGCAAGTCTGTATAAGCTATTACTCGCAAGATTCATGCAAGTCACTGCTATGTACACAAGCCATTCGGATTGATATGTCTTGCCTATGCCCTGCTTTGACCATCAATGCAAATATCATAGAAACTAACTTAAATGCAAAAACTTAATGTTGATGGAGGTGCTGACAAAGTCAATGGACCATGAAAGGTAGGTCGCATCCAGCATTTGATGCTTGGGTTGAGATGTCCTACCTAAGATGCATCTATGGTCAAAGTTTGGTTGGTATAGCACTTTTACTTTCAGAGAAACTAACTTAAATGCAAAAACCGAAAACCAAGTCTCGCCTCCACTTTGTGGTGGTAAGACAAAAACGATGTTCTTACCCAGACAGTTTCGCTGACATTCTGCCAGCTTGGTCACTACACTATGTTCCTGCTAAATGAACCTTTTCAGTGATATATTTAATTATTATTCGTTACCCGAAGTCATTAATCTACTCTCTGAATGTTTGTGTAATACTACCATCAATAGTTTCATTCTAGAATCTATATCCCTTTATATATATACATAATTGTCTATGATATCTACTATTTACCTTATTCACTCTGACTTGTATACACATGTATCTGTTACCTATTGGAGAGGACTTATGTATTTGTTATCTAAACAATAAGATTTGTTGAGTTAATTGTACTTGCATATGTGTATATGCAGTCATGGTCGTTTTGATATCACGGTAGCTGTTCTTGTGTGGACGTTAAACCCCAAACAAACAGACAATGTATGCAGTCACTGGTATTGTTTCCAGCAGATCTATACAAGTGTGTTCAACATTATACAAATATGGACTTCAGGTGAGGACTATCCCTGATCAGGGATAAACTGAAACCGAAGTCCACAATTGTTTTATTATATGACATTTTACAATGAGATTAATAATGCTTTATGTCATAAACACAGAGTGAAGTACTTCAAATACAAAATAACATACACAAAAATTTGAATTTCAGATTCAATTCATTTGATTTTTATTTTCAAGTAAATATTATTTGCACAATCGACATCATCAATAATTATATAGTTCAGAACTTGATGAGATAATTCATTTGTAGTTGAATTCAGTAGTGTGATTGGTAACAGAATTACAGACTAGCTGGGAAATTACCTAGGCCCATTTTTAGTAGCGGTCTGCATCACTTTTCTATTTATAGGTTGAGGTCTGTAACACTTTCCTATTTATAGAACGAGGTCTGCAACTGATGATTTGATTGCAATTGGCTGTTAACCCTTTCACCACTGTAGACCATAATGGACTCATCCAGATCAATGTATGGTAGAGTCTACTAAAGTTACCTAGTGGTGAAAGGGTTAATCGATGTCTGGGAAATTACCCAGGTCTATTTTTAGTAGCGGTCTGTAACACTTTTCTATTCATAGGTCGAGGTCTGTAACACTTTTCTATTCATAGGTCGAGGTCTGTAACACTTTTCTATTCATAGAACGAGGTCTGTAACATATTTACAGACTCTTCACATGTCGTCGCTCCTCCAATCAGGGCTGAGAATTAGTACCAGTTATATAATAAATCAAAATGTAGATCTAATCTTTTTTTTTTACACAATTCATACTACCCTGGTAACAGCCTACTAGATCTATCAGAAAACACATATTTATGCAAATAGTATGCTTAGATAAAATCATGTCATAATCTTTCATCAGGTCTGCATTAATTCGGACTGTTATCTTTTTTGGTGACTTTATTCGTTAAAATAGTATACAGTAGTGAAAATCTTACATTTCAGAGCAAAATCTCTATGAGTTATGAAAGACGGACATGACAACAAATTGTTTTGCTAAAAAAAATGGCATAAGACGAAAGTTTAAAAGCCTGTTTCTTATACCTTTGTGTTCACAATTCTTAATCGATCTACCTATGACTGGGCTTTAAGGATTTATAGATAAGTTATTCAATGGTTTTCAATTGTGGCGTCGGAACAAAAAAGTCAACAAGAACTGCTAGGCAACATCACAATATAACTGCAACCACAGTGCACTGCTAGGCAAATATTAAACAAGAGGCCCGATGGGCCTGCATCACTCACCTGGTATTAATCTCACACTTGTAATCTTAAAAGTGGACTAAAATACAGCTACAGGCAGAATATCAGTGTTTGATTCATAAGAACCTATTAAAAGATTTAAACATATGACGCCTGTGACCTTGAATGAGGAACAAGGACATTAGGTTGACAGTGGATCAAGGTCATTCATTTGAACAAACTTGGTAGCCCTTCATCCCAGCATGCTACAGGCCCAATTTCAGTACCCTTGCCCTTTGGGTTATTGAGAAGAAGTGGTTTGAAGATTTTACGACATTTGACTCCTGTGACCTTGAAAGTGGGTCAAGGTCATTCATTTGAACAAACTTGGTAGCCCTTCATCCCAGCATGCTACAGGCCCAATTTCAGTACCCTTGCCCTTTGGGTTATTGCGAAGAAGTGGTTTGAAGATTTTACGACATTTGAGTCCTGTGACCTTGAAAGTGGGTCAAGGTCATTCATTTGAACAAACTTGGTAGCCCTTCATCCCAGCATGCTACTGGCCAAATATCATCACCCTGGGCATTTCAGTTATTCAGAAGAAGTTGTTTAAAGTTTTTAACATATTTGACCCCTGTGACCTTGAATATAGGTGAAGGTCATTTATTTTATTTAAGTAACATATTGACGCTGGACCATGCCATAAGCTCCCTTGGCCCTTCGGGCAAGGTGAGCTAAAAATGACTGATAAGTCGGTCAACCCCACATAATAGTAATATGGCTTTGATTTTTGAAATCATGTGTCCAGCAGTAGATTTCGATTTTGGGCTGTCAATCTGATTAACATTGATTAAGATGCAAACAGATATAAGGGTCAAATTAATATGCAATAGATAAAGAATAGATAAAGAAACATTTGATTGAAAATGGTAGTTTACCTGTAGAAGAAAAGTTATCAATGCCTTCATTGTTAGCGTATTTTTTAAAAAGCTAAAATATAAATTCCTTTAGATCTAATATTGTTCAAAGGTACACTGTGACAGTACACCCCTGCAGGTTGGGGATCAGGAAAAGAATGCACCTGCTGTTACCCACCGCAAGTATCAAAGGAAGTGACTAATTTGGGGAGCCCCCTATAGAATTCGGGATTCGCTTTGGTACGTGTCCTCTATTTGGGGACACAAAAGCGACCCAAATAAATCTGCTGAACCCATTGCAATATTTGGGATCTTTATCTTTCTTTCTACTTCTAACTACCTTTTATTTCCTAGTGCCTTGCTTGGCGACACCTCACTTTTGGCCTTAATGTTGAGCGTTCGCCCAGGTGAGGAAGACAATGGGTTCTGTCCCAAGGCCAGGACATACCAAAGTCCTTAAAAATGGTATTTGTTATTCCCTGCTTAACGTTTAGCATTAAGGGAAACGGCAACAACTGCTTCACCCGTTGTCAGCATAATGTGACCGGGTGGAATGCTGTGCTGGGTGCATTCAGCATGGTATTTCAGTGAGATAGCACTATAAAGTCGGCATCAGATCCATGCTATCACAAGGAGGCAAGCACACGAATATACCCTGTCTCCTGCATACACACAAGCAAGCATACAATACACACATGGACGCACGCCCTTAAATGACCTTAGCTGTTAATAGGACGTTAAACAAAATTAAACCAAACCTGTGACAATACTTCCAAAATAACAGGGTTTTATTTTAGTGTTTTAGATAAAATCAAAAAGTTACAAATCTAACAATAAATCAGTTCCTAAAACCATCTACCCACATGCTGTTTCAGACATGTTAATTACAAACCAAAACTCGTTCTTTTCAATAGATTAAATTAAAAAAATAATAACATTTACTTATTCACCCCTGAAAACACATTTGAACTTTTCCAATTCAAAGGTTGAAAAAGTTCATTTTGAAACTTCAGGAGTGTATGATGTAATATTATGTGATAAAATATAGATATAATCCGAGTGTCCCAGGTACTGAGTTTTCATTTAATCTTTTGAATTCTAGTTTGAGTTTCAAAAGTATATGCCCTGACAATAGGTCTTCTGCAGAAAGAAATTGGCTATATATAGTACATTGGCTATATATAGTACATGTATTAAAACTCTTTTGAATCACGAATGTTAACTATCGTAGTGCTGTGTCACGACTGATACTGAAGTAAAAAGACGAAAATCAATGAAAGTGAAGTAGCACTAATGACTGTTACCAGAAATCGATATTATGAAGTAGCATTAATGATTCCTATACCACACCTGAATGTACAATATGCTGTACAATACAAAAATATAAAAGGAATTCAGAACCTATGAATTAAGCTAATTTCTTTGGAAGACACCATGAAATATACTTTGGGATTTATATCGTTGCACTGTGTGACCCTCCACATGTTGGTTACTATAATGAATTGAATATGATTGATAACATTTTCAAATGCATTGCCATGTTTTCACATCATGAAGACTCAAACCCTTATAGACATACTTAACTGATAAGATACAATTATATTCATAAGAAATTTGAAATTTGATGAGATTTGTTTTTGCAGTAGCATGTATATAGAATAGCTATCGGTATCACTATAGAGCCAGTGCTGGCAGATGAATCTTCTACTAAAATAACACAAAACAATCATATTTGTAAAACTTGATTATAAATATCATATGACATTGAGTCCAATATGATCAATATTAAACTAATGACACCAATAAGTGTCACCATGTTTGCTCATGAACATCCTAAAAATAACTAAGGTAATGTATGACAATTTGGGGGGTGTTATTACTGTTTAATGTTTGAAATTTCGTAATGAACCGGTATTCAAACCTTTGAATAGGAGGAGTTCAAAACATTTTCACAACTCATGATACATCAAAACTTGTAATCGATGTCGGATGCATAGTAAATATTAATGACCTCTGTTTCATTGGCGCCCACGTAGGGACTCCGGTAATATTGACAAATATACTCAGCGGTACTTTCACAAGAATCGCTTTGGCCCCTGGAAAAAGTTGGGACGAGTTCTTTCCTAGAGGGGGAGTATGTCAACCTGGTAAAATACTAGCCGCTTCCTACCATCTGGTCTAGGGAGAATTTCTCTTCAATTCATTTGGTTGAGCAAAAGACCTGTAAGTCAGAGGTCACGGGTTCGACTCCTGGCGGAAGCATTGAAAAAAATAATGACCTCTGTTACATATACATTCTGTTTTGCATAACATATGTTCAAAGTTTCCATATCTGCTTACAGTAATAATAAACTCTCAATGAGGACAATAAATCTGATCCAGATTTTGTAAAAATATCTACAAAAAGCTAGCTGTATATCACATAGTGAAACTTGAACTTCTGATCAGGTATGGCCTAAGTACACCAACACCAGACCTAGGTATACGTGTTGTCAAGGTACCGGTGCACAGAATTAAAAGTGAATACAGCCTACGGTATTTCCACAGCTCTACTCTTACTGGGAGGGGCTCAAAAACATATCAGTAACGTTCTAAAGCTTGACTGGCTTAAACAATCATTAACTCACACTCAAAAGCTCTGTGAAGTTTAAGTGTACGTAAATAATGTAAGAGTGTTTACCATTTGTTTTGCTATTGGTATCCATTTAAAAGTTCTATGTACAATTCAAGTGCCTGCATAGCATTGTTGGCATAAAAAGTGCCTAGTAACAGATCAGCTTCCTGTTAGATAAAACTGTATTGAAACATACTTAAATTGTAAACAGAAAGTATTACATAACTACCTCCTTATCCTGTAGGGCTTACAATATGCAATAAGAAGTTAAAAGAATTTATTGATTGTAATCTTTTGCAAGTTTGCAAAGGGAAGAATGCAAAGCAGAAATTGATTTAAAGTAAGCTAAAAGATCCCGATTGCAGGAAGAGGTATTGAAAGGTGAACTATATCATTCATATTCAGATTCCAGGAAGAGGTTTTGTCAGGTGATAGTATGACAAATTCTACTGTTAACTCAGTTTGACAAAAAAAGAATTGTGAGCTTATCACCAAAAACTCTGAAATATATTTAACAAATTATACTGCTACAACCGGCTGTATATCTGGTGGCCTGCTACAACCGGCTGTATATATCTGGTGGCCTGCTACAACCGGCTGTATACATCTGGTGGCCTGCTACAACTGGCTGTATATCTGTTGGCCTGCTACAGCCGGCTGTATATCTGGTGGCCTGCTACAGCCGGCTGTATATCTGGTGGCACTTTACTTCAAATTTCAATTTCACATACTTTCGCTTCAGAAGTTTTTTTTCCGAAAACACTGAAATACACTGAACAAATTACAACTAAAAAACTCACTTTATTACAACCATAAAGGAAGATAAATTGTTAAATTTCAATCTGCATTAGTCCAATTTAAGAAATTACAAAAACCACCAAACAAATTAACTTCAGACAAATTGTATTAATTTTTCATTATATTTTTAGGTATATTAAATAATAATACGTTTGAATGGGATGTTTAAGTACACTTGAGTAAGATAAGCATTGCTAGGGTCAAAGGTAAAAACTAGGATTGGTCTGGGTAGTTGGACACATACATATTTTTTGTTTTGGCCTTTACAGTTTGCCTCTTGCGCAATTCAAGATTATTTCTTGAATCACAGCTCATAAAGTTTGTTTCTATGTTACGATTGCTGATAAAATTGGCAATATTGTAGGTTTTCTATTGGGTTTTAGCAAGTTCAAGCCATTTTAATGCTGAACTGATTGACCGGAGCCCCGTCTTAATTGTCTGGTCCCCTCTTTAGGTTGAAATGCCACATAATGGACGGATGGATCAAGGAGGGAGGGATCACGGACGAATTAGGGCCATTTGAATAGTCAAACAAAAGGCGATTTAAATAGTTGAACATCTAACTATGGAGGCCTAAAATAAGGGGTTGCTTGTGACCTAGGCCAAGCATTGTCCATTGAAGTCTACCATTGAGATAGCAGTTCATCTCCTGTCAATCCAGTCCAGAAGCTTGAAGCTTCCATTACCCAGTAGCAGATAACATGGGGACGTAATCTATTAAAATGCATAGAGTATTCAACCATTAGGACCACCCAAAACTACCAGTACACACATTATTTATTGTCCAAGGTCTGATGCAATTCCTTAAGTAGTCTCAGCAAAGAAGACTATATACAGAGCACCAGTATTGTAGGCAAAAAGACTAATGGGTCTTTAGTGTTCTTTATTCAAAGGGTATTTCTTGTTACTTAGGCTTGAATAAGAGGATTTGAAAAATGACAGGTTGGCATACAATGACTCAAGAGGTGAATGCTGGGTGGGTATAAAGTATCAATAGCTATTTTTAACATAGCAGATATACCATCAACCCCTGTACTAGATGCCTTATCCAGCTTTGTTACACTTGTATGTGAATAAGGGCCTGGGTGACTCTAGTGTTGGGGAAATTGAGTCCCAGTTACCCAAACTGTAAACAGAAGAAAAGATAATAGCTGAAAAGGGCACAGAGCATTGGGAAAATATATGGTAAACTTTTAAAATCATGATCTAGCTATTACTGCTATTAGTAAGTTTGAAACTAATACATAATGTACCAAGTTTTTATCTAAATGCATGCAGATTCATTCAGTGATCAGTAAAGCCCTGCAGGCAAGGTAATTTGTAACCAGAATATCTCAATCTAATGTAAGTTGATATGCCTTTCATCATTATGAAATGCACACTTGAATGCTAGAACAAAGGAAAATGACCTCCTGTCTGGTGTCAATTTTGTTTTGTTTGTATATATGTACATGTATGCATGGCTATGTCAATGTGTATAATATATTACCGCAACTATGCTGTTTCAACAGTGTATATATATATACAGAGAAATTTTAGAGAAAATTACTGAGGGCGACATATTTAACATTTAATAAATATTACAACATTACATATTATTGACAGCTTGCAGTCATTAACCAAACATTTTGAAATACTGATCATGAACAACATAAATTGCCAGTAATATCAATATTTATATTTGCAAAAGAATACTTGTACATAATCTGCGCAATATGTTGGTTAGTGTGCAACTATTGACTATTACTTGTAAATTGTGTAGTAGGAATCATAAACACATATGTACAGTACGAGATTTAGACACGCATAATGTTAAATAAGTCACATTCAATATTTAGTCAATACCTCTCTCAACTATCCATATTGCTCAATATTGAAATTTCCACAATCTACAAATAAACGTGAGTTGTACAGATAACAGTCGAACTATTATAAAATTCCTTCACTATAAATCAGGCAGGTGTTGCTTCATGAAAACCTCTGAATCTAGTTTTGAAATGAATAACAAGTTTATTTTGTGCAATCAATCTTTAGCTACGAGAATCTTTGCTAGTCTCTAGTTCATAATAAGGTGGTATACATTCAGGTGCCATATTATGAAATGTATTTTACCCTAGTTGACCGAATTGGTGTCCATGGCACTTAGCAATTACGAAAACTAGAATGACAGCAGCACCTTCAAAAATTCTTAAAAAATAGCTGTAAAAAACACTTATTTTATATGTAAATTGGTAAATTAGGATGATAGACTTGGACTATTGGACAAGAAAAGGGACAGGGAACGCTTATTAAGAGATGGGGGTATTTATTAAGATGAATATGGTAAACTAAGTGTGGTACTTCCTTCTGTGTATTCAACAGGCAATATATAAAGGTGTATGAAAGTCTATATTTTACTTAGTCTATACGTGTATAAAAACACAAACTGTACAATCCAGCGGCAGCGGTTCATCATCATCGGTTAGGCCAAAAGAAAAATATCGTCTGTTTAGGACATTTGACCCCTGTGACCTTGAAAGAATGTCAAGGACATTTTCATTTTCAAACTTTGTCAGGCTCCTACCAACGAAGCTATCACCCAAATATCATGACTCTAGGCCTGTCCATTCTTCAGAAGAAGTCGTTAAAAGGAAAAGTTGACGGACAATGATGGACGATGGACGCTGCGTCATGGCATAAGCTCACTAGCCCTTCGGGCAGGTGAGCTAAAAATAAAAATCCTCTCATTTTTTAAAGGCGTGTTATACCCTAATACAAGTCTGGCAACTTTTGATTAAATCTTTGTTTTAATCAAAATGAAATATTGTTCCTTTTTGTTATTGAGGTATTATACAAGAATATCAATCGAATCATCCTGTTACAAATTATTATGCTTAACATAAAGCTCCGATTTATTCTAAATTTTTAATAGCCCCCTGCGCCCACCGAGGATTTTTAATCAGCAATGAGGTAGCTTTAAATCTTTCACCCCTAGGTAACTTGAGTAAACTCTACCATACATTCATCTGGATGAGTCCACTATGGTCTACAGTGGTGAACGGTTTTACCACCTGAATGATCTGAATCACATGACCCAGTACATTCTAGTGTCAAAAGGATTGACAATACAATGAACCATTATACCTGACAGTACATGTATAATATGGCAAATTTCATTCAATATTAACTTTTAAATAAATCAAAAATAAAACTAACTGATATCAGATTTTAATAAAAATGATCATTGGTGAAAGATTGTTTGAACAATTTTTTTTTGATACAATGTATAAACAGGGATGTGTAGACATTAAATGGGGCCCTTTGCCTCATTATATTGAAAATTAAAATAAAACAAAAGGCCTATGTTTGTGCCTATACAATCCATTTTTTTGTATTTTTCAAGTTAAACGATTACTCTTGCTAAAAACATAAAATGTATTACCTTCCTACCCTATTTTTTCCAGATACGTATCCAATCTACTTCGCATCGCCCCCGTTTACCGATATTCCGCGTGGAAGATCGGACGCGGCGGCATATCAAACGGGAGCGATGCGAAGATCTAATTCTAATTAGATTGATATATATAGGGATACAAATCAGCAAATAATGCATTTTTTGTTTGGTCTTATTGGAGGGTTGGAATTCTTGCTTTTAAACTGGTGACTCACAGGTGATTCACCATTCAACCAACCAAACGTAATTTTGAAAGGATTGGAAAAATAAATCATTGAAATTCATTTTAAACAATGGAAATAATTCTCTAATCTACCTTCTGTAAAAATGACACTGGTTTGAAATAAAAACAACAACAAAAACGGCGTTATTAAAAAAGATAAATTATGGCGATGTAGCGAAGATTGCATTAACCGCTATATGAAACAGCACGAGGTGCGGTTCGCACATATGATTATTTCCTGTCATTTACCAGTTACACACGTTTGTACTGCTAGCGACGTTTTTTCGTTCCATGGTAACACATTTTTTTTCACTTACCTCTTTTTCGGTCAATAGCCCTAATTCGGCAGTGACAAAGTCCTCTGTAGATATATGTGATTTACTCATGTTTTTCACCTGTGTTCAAATAATTAATTCGAATATTCCACACAAAGCAGCCGACATGTGCTCTCTCCCTTCCGAATCGCGAATTGATCGCTCGACTAGCTTACACGTCGGGATAGAGAGACGTTGATATAGTACGTTGCTGTCGTCTGCTCGCCGTCCACGACCACAAAGAACTACACACGCAGCTGCTCGGACCTAAATTATAGATGTGCGAGTGGCGTGTTTGCTATGCAAACCGGCAACTCGGATATATAGTATCCCGGTGTGTTACTCATGCAATTTTAAAATGCTCTAGTTCGATATAATTATATCAGCAGTATAGATTAGAGTCAGGGGCGTTTCTAGAATATTTGAAAGAGGGGGCCCCCGTAGAATCAAATTTTTCTCCGAGTAGAGCGAGGCGATTTTTTTTGATTTTTTTTACCTTTTTTTGGCTAAAAAACATAAAATAATTGTGAAATGCACTAATGTAACGGTTCCTGACTTGGAGCATGTATATTTTATAGTAACGTGTCAGGGTGTTTATCTGTTTAATTAATGATTAATGAATATGATAAATTGCCATATTCAATATAATATTAGCAGATTACGATAGTTTTTTGTTGTTTTTTTTTTTAAAAAGGGGGGGGGGGGGGGGGGGGGCGTACGCCCATTACGCCCTCACCTGGACCCGCCCCTGATAGTCTCATTGTGGCGACAAATGTCATTCAAATCAATACATTGATTATCTGTGCAGTTTTATCTTTAAGGTCTTGCAATGTCTTGGATTTTAAATCCATTCTGATATCCATAATTACTAATTATTAGCTTATAGTTCTAATGTTACATTAGAACTATACAGCTAATAATTAGTAATTATGGATATCAGATTGTTAGGCGAGTGCTATCGATAGACTTGCACACGTCCGAAATACACTTGACTGGCCGGGAGCATTTATCAGCATTTATGAAGACTTAATTAAATATCAAAATTTAATTTTAATATTGTAACATTTTATTTCAACATTTTATTTCAAATTTTGTCATTAAAAAAAACAGTATGTTTTTTTTTGCATTGTTTTTAATTGATTACATATTGTTTTTGTCTAAATTATAATGAAAATAAATTGAAAAACTTTAAAAATACACATTTAATAAATATAACTATTAATTTCTTAGTCCCAGATTATTAAATAATTAAACAAATGAATAGCTTAAAATCAGTGTGAACATGTCAATTGATTGGTCCAGTGGTTTCAGTACTCGGAATGGCTGAAAAAAACAAATTATATAAATATTCAAAATATTGTATTATAGTTATTCTTTGAGACAATGCAACAACAAACAGCATCCTGTCAAAAAACTGAATTTTTGACCTCCAGGAGAATGCGTTTTCAGCATCATGGGTAGTAGAAAAATTTCCAATTTTAAAGTTGAATGGAAAATAATTTGCATGATATTGATGTTTGTATAATGAACAATTATCCTCATTTGTTTCTCTCAAAAGTGCTTAAAAGCCATCTCCGGTCATCTAGGATTTCAATTTTTTCCGGGGGTGAGCCCCCGTACCCCCCTTACGAGAAGGGGGCTTCCAGCCCCCCTCTCGTGCTCTCCCCCTGGCTCCGGCCTACGGCCCTCGTTCGGCGGCCTTTGGCCGCCGTTCGGGCCTTCGGCCCTCAAAAAAATGGTGCCTCCTACTTTTTATTCATTAACCTCCTACTATTATTCTCATTGAGAACACTGTAATAACAGGTAAGATGTTTCAACATGGCGTTAAAGAAAAACATGTTTTCTTTCGGGAGAGGTTCTAAGTCCCTCTAACAGATCCATTATTTTCACTAAACTTTGGACTTTCGATAAGTTAAGTTTAATCACGCTTCTGTTGGTACTGTGCTGAACATTAACATCCGATCCACAAACTTATTGCAGTACAAGCGTACTTTTTGCAATTGAGAATATGAAAACATGGTCAGTTTGAACTCAAGGGAGCACCGACCAAATTTTAATTAAAATTCCTGAACCAATACCGAAAAATTAGGATTTTAAAGGTTCACCATTTACTTGTATTACCCATAATGGACCCGACCTATCTGCCGTAATGGTGATATACCCTTCAGTAAAGTTCCCTAGGTTAATATTTATTTGTCAGTACTGAAGGTGTACAATTGTATCTGGTCCAAGCTTGGCAGAAAGGCCCGATCAAGTCGGCTAACCTCGACCGATGAAGGCACGGAATCTGCCGTGATGTGACGAGTGAGGTCCGATTAAGGATGTCCGACAATCCGGAACCGTCGGCACTTTCCGTCTCGTTTACGGAAAGTGTCGGCGTTTCCCGATTGGGATGTCGGAGTTATCCACCTTTGTCAAGTTGTCGACTGAAAAGCATTAACAGATTGCTTGTTGGCCGGTTTAACGTCCTAACAACGTCTAAGGTTATATAAAGACATTAGGAATAGCAATAAATAACCAGACGACAAGACAGGTGAACTAAACAGGTGTAATTCATTAAGGAGCAGTGAATGTCCGTAGTGACCACCTTCAACTAATTGAAGATTTTGTCACGAAGTTGGGTTTATATTACATAACATCTAATAATCATTCACTTAGTTAAAGTTAAGAGAAGGAACATTTAGTTCTAGGAGAGTCCGAGAGAGAGGTCCGAGCAAGCCAGTGATTGGGCAGCCCCCATGCACTTACTAAGCTTGTTCGGAAAAGGGATAAAAGAAGAGAAGTGATAAATTATTATATAAAGTCTGTTGAAGTAACTAATTACTCTGCATCTTCAATTTTATGGGTGTGTCTGGAAAAAGATGTTTTGAAAGAGTTGAAAGTGTGTGCATTAACGATGTCGGATGGCAATTTGTTCCAGTCTAGTATGGTACGAGAAAAAAATGATTTTTTGTCTAGTTAGTGCTTTCGAGTATTGCTGTTGGTATTGGACCTGGTGGGAATTTCTAGGAATTCTTCTGGCTCGGTGCATCCTGTCAGTCGTGGATATGGCCACCGTGCCCTAGTGAATTTTATGGAACATCTTTAGGCGTTCATCTTTCCTACTATCTGACAGACTGCGCCAGCCAAGAGTACCAATCATATCTGTTCCACTAGAAGTATTCCGAAAGCGATTTGACACACATCGGACTCCTCTCCCCTGGACCATTTCTATTTTGTTTACCGGACCGAATATTATAGTACATACATGTATTAATTGTCAGGATTCCTTGAAGGAGACACATACAGATAATGTATTGTGCCTAATGTGTTTCTATAAAAAGAGAGGCTACGTACTGAGTCGGGTATAGCATGATCTGTTATTTATGGTGGCACCGAAGAGCCACAGGTAAAACACATTTAGATCGCTGTATATAATATACAGTATGCTAGATATATTTAGAAGAACAAAAGTTAGTGTTATTCGTAAAAAAAATGGCCTTTATATAACTCTTTTCACAGACAAAGCAAAACTACACAATGACGTCAATCTTCTTTTGTATTAGTGTCGACGTCACTATACATCGCTTTACAGGGCGCCGCATTTGCACCTTAGGTACATGTATGTTTTAAAACCGGAACGTTTTCTGACGATGGCCCATCTCAAATGTGCATGGGCCAAAATATGTTAATATTGGATAACAGTTGCTGAAATAACCATTTTGATGTTGTTGTCATCTCAATTTAATTGAATTAATTTTGATTTTATATTGAAGAAAGTGAAATGTCAAACACAGGTCCTCGCGAGATGGTTTGGAATGGTTAACGGTATTTGATTCTTTGATACAGAAGAGAGACGTAAAATAGCTTACACGTATTATCCGTGTTCAAATCGTATGCCAATAAAAATCGTTGATGAAACACGCCACACATCAAGAGGAAGCATGCCCTGTTCTCACGGAAACAAACTTTTGGTCAACGATTTTCAACAACTTTCAGTCAATCGTCGTAAAGTCAAAAGTTTTTAAGGTGCAACACCGGCCTTTCTGTCCATCGCCTCAATCTCTCAGGTATTAAGTCACCAATAAAAAAGTTTGTTAGAGCGTCTCTGATGCGGAATATGAACCGTCTTCACCCTCATGTTTTCTGCCATTCGTATCTAAAGGTCCTTTCTTTCATTGGAATCATCCGTTTATCTGTAACTAAAGATAGAGGACCATACCGGATGTGTAAAAACTACTTCCTGGCAAAAGTCGTACATATGGCAACCCTCGTCTCCGTCGTTTGGTTTAACGGGCCGGCAAACACCGTACGGTTTCACAGACTGGCTTAACTTCGAACACGGCCTACCGGACATAAACAGTTCGAACTGGCTTTCAAACATTTTTGTTATCATCGAAGAATTGATGATGAAAGCTGACGAATCTTAGCGTCGATTTTTTTTACTAGGAGACACATAAAACCATGTATATGTTACTGAATCTCTTTAACAAGAAAAAGTATCACAGATTATTTTTTATGAGATGGGTTCCATTTAACACCAGATTTCTGGAACGAACATAGGAATTTAAAATTTTAGCGAGCTGCCCTCTGTGGAGCTCATAAAAAGACGATTTTTTTAAATCAATGTAAACATTTCGTTTGAAATATTTAAAAAAAAAAATTGTACACATCTTAGATAACTTTCCTTTCCATTAATGGCTTTGTCTAACGTATATGAAGTATAAGTCGTATCATTATATCTGAGTGAACAAATGTTTTATGTAAAAAGTTGTCACTAGGCAGGGTGCTTCATTTGAATTGTGAACGTTGTTCTGAAGCGACCCATCCAGTGCATGGGGCAAAACATATAAACCGTGGGTAAAAGTTGTTAGAATACGCCATCTGATGTTATTGTTGTAATCTATTGTGGTTATTTTAATTTGTTGTTATTTAAAATAATGTGAAAGGCCAAGCACAGGTTCTCGCCAAATGGGTTGGAATAATCGACGACATTTGATTCTTGAATACCGAGGAAAATATAGAACAAGGCCTTCTCTTAAACATTTGGTAATCATTGACGATCTGATGATGGAAGCTGGTGAATATAAGCGTCGTCGTTTATAAAAAAAATCATGAAACTTTAAAGCTATTAACATGGTACTTGATGTTTGCAAGACAATATTTCACAGAAAATGAGGATTTTACATGAGTTTCAATTCAATGTGAGATGTAAAACGAATCTAATCATTTTAATTTTATAACAGCTCTCGAGCTTAGATTTAAAATTCAGGAGTTATGAAGATGTGATGTCACAATCGAAACATTACGAACACTGCATGGCCAATTCCAGCTCCGGTAGGTGTTATTAAACACAGGGACCTGAGAATTACAACTATATTTGGACCTAAACTAAGGCCTCAGTTTAGGTTCAAATATAGCTTCAACAAATTATCAGGTCCCTGTGTATATGATCATTGGGGTGGCATTTTTACTGAAAATCGATCTTAACCCCCCCAAACGTGTTAAATTACTCTTAACACCTTAGTTTAGGTCCAAATATAGCTGTAACAATTTCTCATGTCCCTGTGTTATTAAAACCAGTTCACATTTTATGTAATGGTTGTCATTACATCATTAACAGGGAAGTAATGTAATCAATTTAAACGTCCATTACGTTGTAATGAAAATCTTGTATCTACATGCTGCTGTGTCGAGATTATGACAAACGGGATGGAACTTAAACAGGCAAGCATCTATGGACACCATCTCAAGTTCAAAAAGTGTATTTGAGTCTCACCCTCATTAAATATATATATACAATTACAACATCATGATCTAAAACTTCACAGAGGCCACTTTATACAGAGTAACGAGAGACTAGATAATATATGAAGATTGCAAAAGCTATACAAAAGTTCAAATAATTTAAGATACAAAAATTAATTGCTGTACACTTATAACGCTTACGTCCATCTAAGATTCATTTCCCGGATTTGGCACTGTATATACATATATCACTATTGTGGTGCATAACAGGTAACTTATCGAAATCACATAGAATTACAAAAACAATCCTGTATGTGCATATGACCTTAGTTGACCAAAGCTGCGCTTTCTGGACATCTTCAAGTATGTGACACCCCCCCCCCNCCCTCTCTCTCTCTCTCAAACATATAGCACTGAACTTAATTGAAAATATTGATTAAATTAAAATTTGCCATCTTGTATATATTTGTTATGATATTTTATTGGGAAAAGGCTTTATATAAGTTGGCAAAAACGGGCCCAATCACTTTTGTATAATAAATGCAAATAAAAATATGTTTAAATCAAACCTTGGTTGTTGTGAGTGCAAACATGGAGCTTTTTGCGCCGCTCATATTTATAGCCGTTATTTCTATGGATGTTATTAAAACATTGTAAACGATAACTTAAATCCAATCTATAACATCCAGACTATTTTATCGACAATTCGTCATCATATATATACCACAGGCGATTGTGATATTGTTCTCGCTAAATGTAACAGTTTTATAGTACGTATGTATTTTATATTGTTTATATAGTTTCATTAGAAACACATGCCTTGATGATAACATTTACACTGTCCTCAAAAGAATATATAAAAAAAAGAATAAATAATGTTATTGTAATGAGGTATTGACCCGTGATACATTTGAATATAGTGTGTGTTTTATTGTGCTGCATAAATATATCATTAAAACTATTCTACCATGACAGCGATATAACGACATTTGTATTGGTTAATAATAAAACACTTATAGACAATAATACATGCGCATACATGAACTTCTCCAACAGACCATGCACGTACTGCGCTCTTCCAGAACTAGTGAGTCGTGTGACTTGTCCTGGACGAATGAGCGAACCAGGATACTCGCATGAATATAGAAAAGAGTTCCATAGAGCTAAAAATAATA
Source organism: Mizuhopecten yessoensis (assembly GCF_002113885.1). NCBI lineage: Eukaryota > Metazoa > Mollusca > Bivalvia > Pectinida > Pectinidae > Mizuhopecten > Mizuhopecten yessoensis. Next base: position 296,240 of record NW_018407747.1, on the reverse strand, counting down.
AACAGTATGACGAAAAACCCTTTTTATAAGATTTTTTTTTTTTAGTAGTAGTAGTAAATGTAGGAAAGAGATGAATTGATGTTATAAAGCCAATCAATACAAAACTTCATAATTACATGTACTTTAAAAATCTTAGTTCGACTATAGATCATGACGTAGATGAGTTCGAACCCCCTGTTATTGAAGATAACCAATATGATCTCATTTTAAATGAAATGATAACAGGAGAAGAAATTAATAAATCTATTGAAAAGTTCAGAAATAACAAGGCGAGTGGCACTGATGAAATTTTAAATGAGTACATAAAAAATACTAGCCAATTTTTTTGGCCTATATGTTACAAATTTGTTTAATATAATCTGAAACACTGGTAAAGTTCCGGAAACCTGGACAGTAGCCATAATAAAACTCTTGTTCCGTGTCTTGGGGAAACTATTAACGACAATAATTAACGAAAGACTAAATAAATTAGCTGATGAAACCAACCTTATATCTCACGCGCAAGCCGGGTTTAGAAAAGGTTATTCAACAACCGAAAATATCTTTGTATTACCTTTTTTAATTTCTCTATATTTTTCACAAGGCAAAAGTTATACTGTTCATTTATTGATTTTAAAAAAAGCATTCGATACTGTTTGGCGAGTCGGGGTGTGGAAAAAATTATCGCAAACAATGTATGCGGAAATGTATTCAGAGTCATATATAATCTATACTTAATCTATACTTAAATACCAAGTCATGTATTAAGAAAGGGAATGAAATTTCTGACTTTTTCATTTGCAATGTCGGGGTTAAACAAGGGGGAAACTTATCCCCATTCTTATTTACTTTATATTCTGAATGACATAGAAAGCTTCTTTATAGAACACAACATTTCCTCATTACAAGAAATTGAAACAGCTTATCGGTCACATATTGGAGTGAATTTAAAATTGTTTATAATATTGTATGCTGACGACAATGTATTAATGTCTGAAACCAAAATTGGTCTACAAAATGCTCTTAACTGTTTCAAAAATTACTGCAAAACATGGAAGCTCAATGTTAACATTAAGAAAACTAAAGTTGAAATCTTTGAGAAAAGAACAAGTAAAAGAGCATCTTACTTTACTTATAACAATGAAAGTTTGAATGTATAGGACTCTTACTCTTCCTTAGGAATACTATTAGGTTACAATGGTAAATTTAACAAAGGTAGAACAAATTTATCTGAACAAGCAAACAAGGCTTTATATGCACTTTACAGGAAAATTAGAAATGTTCCATTACCAGTAGATTTGCAACTTAAACTATTTGATTCACTTGTATAACCCATTATGACGTATGTGAGTTAGTTTAAACATATTTTATTGCTAAGCAAATGGATTGGGCACAAGTTATCAAACTTATATTAAGCCCTTTCCTAGCAAATTACAAGCATATATTTACAATAGTACAACAAGATGGCAGAATTAATATACATTTATACACTATTTCATTTTTAAATGCTTTAATTTATAAATTGAAATTATAAGAGAAAGACAGAGAGAGAAAAGGGGGAGGGGGAAGGGAGAGGGGGGAGAGGGGGGATACTAGTCTGTAATTTTAATACATACATCCTCATCATTATTAATGTATGACATATAGTATATGCCTCTTAGAGAGAGTGGATATTATGGTTCAATTGAGAGAGAGGGAGAGTTTTCCTGTTCTGAAAGAGATGTATCTCCAAATAAAAGAAGATTTAAAGTAAGAGGCTTGTATTCATTCAGTTCAGGATAAAGCTTAATTCTTTGTTCGTTATATTTATCACAGGTTAAAAAGAAATGGTGTGTGTCTTTCAATAGGGAAGCCACATATACAACGTTGGTAATCAATAAGTTTAACACGAAACAGGTCACTTTTCAAAGTACTAGAACGGTTTCTTATTTTTGTATGCAAAATATTATTTTTCCTATCACCATAGAAAAAGGGGGGTTTGGTACAAGCGGCAAGTTTACGTCTTGAATGGCGTTTCTAAATGATGAGAACGTGGCACTACGTCGTATACTAGTAGGTAACTGGTTCCACAGTCTAACAGTAGAAGGAAAAAGGATACGTTAGATAATTCAAGTCTGTTGTTAGGTACGTTGTAGTTTTCAATGTTTCGAAGATTATAATGAGAGTTATCGACAAGGGAAAGGAGTAGAGTGTTAGATAGTTAGGAGCTATATTATTGTGGATTTAAAAAAAAAAAAAAGTTTTCGACGGGATCTCCGATGGGCTAGAGAATCCCATCCAGTTTCATTGTATATAGATTGTCTACTAGTAAACGACGGTAAACCAGTGACAATACGTCCAGCTTCAAGTTGTAATTTTTCTAATTTGTCTGAATCAGTAATAGAACAACCATCCCAAAGTTCACAACAATATTCTAGAATAAGAAGTATAAATGTTCTATATATTTTATTCAGTGTACGTCGGTTCAGGGTATATTTCAATTTACGGAGGAAACTTAATTGTTTAACTACTTTTTAGGTCACCTGAGACAAAGTCTCAAGTGACCTATTGCGATCGCCTTTTGTCCGTCGTCGTCCGTCGTGCGTCCGTAAACAATTTACATTTTCGACTTCTTCTCCAAAACCACTGAACCAATTTTAATGAAATTTTGCAGGAACCTTCCATGGACAAAGGTCAACAAAAATAGTTGCCGGTTTAGTCCCAAGCCCCCAGGGGCCTGAGGGGCGGGGCCAAAAAGGGTCAAATTGACTAAAATTTCAAAAATCTTCTTCTCAAGACCCAGATAGAAAGATAGAAAGGTCTTAAGGTGCTTTTCCAAAATTGTGAATTTCTTGACCCTGGGGTCTCACGTTTTCCCCTGGGGAGGGGGTAAACTTTACTATAGTTTATATAGGGAAATCACATTTTGGACCAACATTTGTTTAATTTCCATTGCAAGTAATTCAATTTAGGTTAGCATTATCATTATTAGGTAGCAGTTTGATAGTATGCCCATATCAGCCCTGACTGACCCCCAGGGGCTGATGGGTGGGGCCAAAAAGGGTTGAATTGTCTGAAATTTCAAAAATCTTCTTCTCAAGACCAAGATATGGTAGAATCAAACACTCTTCATAGATGGAAGGGTCTTAGTCTTAAGGTTTATGACCCTAGGGTCTCACGTTTACACCCTGGGGAAGGAAGGGGTGGGGGCGGCAAAATTTATTATGGTTTAAAATGGCAAATGATACTTTGAATATTACAGGTTGATAACTTGATTGGAATTATAACCTTGAGTTGACAGTTTGATACTTTGAAATTTTGAGCCAGCCCTACCCCCAAGGGCTGTAGGGTGGGGCCCAAAGGAGTCAGTGTGCTAAAATTTCTTCCTTTTCCTTGTTTAGAATCAGAAGTGCTAGTTTCAAATACTTCTAAGTCTTAAATCTGTATGCTAGATATTGAATAATGTGGTTTTATTGTTTTTTGTCACTTTGAATAATATTTCTGTACATGCTAAAAACAAAATCAACTCTCTGTATAAATATATCAGGTGACCGTTAAGGCCCATGAGCCTCTTGTTTACATATATTATCAATGTGATAGGTTCATTTACAGTTAGCATTGATGAATACTCCCAGATGCTTATGGTTTTCAAAAACTCAATACTTACATTATTAAAGTTAATTTCAATGAGGTGATCAAGATCAATATTAGAAATAAGTAAAGCCTCTGTTTTTGCAGGATTGAATTTGACAAGCCACTTATCTGCCCACAATTGTATATTTACGAGATCATTATTAATTTTTTGTTCAATTACTTGTGGTGATTTATCCGAATACACAAGAGAGGTGTCATCAGCAAAAAGTTTGTATACACTTTCTATATTATCTGTTATGTCATTAATATATAGTATAAACAGCAATGGGCAAAGAACCGAACCCTGAGGTACTCCTGCATTTGTTCTCTTAACAGAAGATCTACTATTTCCAATAAAAACTTGTTGAGATCTATTAGTAGCATAATCAATTAACCAGTCCAATAACTTTCCCGATATTCCATAGCTAGCTAGTTTCACTTCCAGTCACCTATGCCACACTCGATCAAACGCCTTAGAAATATCACAAAAAATTAGACAAGTTGGCTGGGTTTTTTTCAAGATTGTCGCACATAGTATGATATATTTCTATAAGCTGGTGTACAGTAGAATGACCTGGTTGAAAACCTGACTGATATTTATATATGAGAGAATTATCTAAAAGGTAGTTATGTAAATATTTAGCGACTAATCTTTCGAAAACTTTACCAATAGTACTTAGTAGTGCAATAGGTCTATAATTTGAAGGGTCTTGTTTATCGTCCTTTTTAAAAAAAACGGCATAACTAGAGCATGTTTCCATTGTTTGGGAAAATATCCAGTTTCCAAAGATGAGCGAAAGATCAATGAAAGAGGATAAGCAACTGAATTAGAGGTATTCTTTAGCATGGTATGACTAATAGTATCCTTTCCCTACAGCTTTACCGATTTTTAATATCTTTAGAATGTCGATAATGTCATTAATATTAAACGGTATGTCTGAAATGGTCGAGTCTGTTCTAGATTCTATAACAGGTACGTCAATGTTAGTATCGTCTAGAGTAGATATTGAAACAAAGTAATCGTTTAGTATATTAGTCTTTATGTCGTCATCCATTTCTATATTTCCAGTCGCACTCCTTAACGGCGGTATACTATTAGATGTGTCGGATGATTTTATTAACCTGCGGACTAGTTTCCAAAAGTTTCAAGGATTTGTATCACTGTAATTGTCTAAAAAGCCGTTTATGTCCGCATAAAATAATTCTTTTGTCCTTTTTTCAGATTGTTTACACCATTTCGTTGTTTCCTAAAGTTGTTCAAATTATTTGGAGTGCGATTGGATTTATATTTTTGGAGAAGTCTGTTTCTTTTCCTTATTTCACGTCTCAGGTCAGAGTTAAACCAAGGTTTGTCATTAGGTCTAATTGAAACAAATTTGGAAGGAATACATTCGTCAGCTAATTCTAAATATCTAGATGCAAAAATATCACCCATATCGTCCGGAGAATGGATTCTTGAAAAAAGTTCAGCCCAGTCAATTGATAAAAGTAAATTGTTAAACCGTTCGTAATCTGCGTCTTTATAACAAATATTTTTCCTCTTATAATTTCTTACAATATTTGTCCCCATAGGCAGTTCAACAGATGTTGCTTTGTGGTCCGAAATGTCGCGGTCTATGTCAATTACGTATGCGAGTGAGATATTCGAAAAAGCTGGTACATGTATGTTGAACAAACCCATTTGACATTTTGCAAGAAGATCTTAAATCTAAGGAAAAGTACTCCAAACTATATGATATATGGAGAGCTTGGTCGCTACCCATTGGAAATAGATATTATAACAAGAATGATGGCTTTTTGGCATAAGCTAATCTCAGGTGGCAACAAATTATCGAGAACTATATATTTTTTGATGCTTCAACTTCAACAGAATGGTCATTTATAATTAAAATGGTTGAATTTTATTAAGTCTATTATCAACAATACTGGTTTTGACAGTATATGTACTAACCAAAACACATGTACAGTCAATAGAGATACCTTAAAATGCATTATCAAGAAGAGATTAATCGATTAATTTATCCAGATATGGTATCATGACATAGATAGTTCTTCTCGTGGTAAAACCTATTCAATTTTCAAAAACGAATGGAAATTTGAACCAAATGCATTCCCAATTATTATTATATCAATCCAACTATTGTCAAAATGAAAGGTATGTTTCCTATTTGTAATTCTTCCTTGCTCAGCAAAATAAGCAAATTCTTATCTATATATATATATTATGATCATTTATTATGTATGCCATGTATGCTTTGCTATTCTTTTCTATAAAATAGTTTGCTATATATGTAGGTATGCCATGTATACAATGCTAAGCTATGTCATGTATGTATGTATGCTTTCCTATGATATGTATGCATGCTATGATTTGCTATGCTATGCAAAGTATGTTTGTATGTGTGTAGGTTGGCTATTATATGCATGTATGTATGCTAATATATGTATGTATGTATGTATGCTATTATATGTATGTAGGTATGTTTGCTATTATATGTATCTATGATATTATATGTATGTATGCTAATATATGTATGTAGGTATGTTTGCTATTATATGTATCTATGATTTTATATGTATCTATGATATTATATGTATGTATGCTATTATATGTATGTAGGTATGTTTGCTATTATATGTATCTATGATATTATATGTATGTATGCTATTATATGTATGCATTTATGCTGTTATATGTATACTGTTATATGTATGTATGTATGCTATTATATTTATGTTTGTATGCTATTATATGTATCTATGATGTTATATGTATCTATGATGTTATATGTATGTATGATATTATATGTATATATTTACATTCTGTATGCTTAGACCCATTGACAAAAATTACATTCATAAATGCATAACACAGGTGTTCATAGAATCTCAGCACGTGGGAACTGATAGTAACCTGATCACACTGCGTAGTAATACACTACAAAAACTACTCACTCGGAACGACCGAACTAGATGCTTAATTCTTACATCTTAAAATATTATTGAACTGTGCTTTGTGAAATATCCACGTATTCACGTGTCCTGTGCTACAAATAAACATTGAATATGGAACTACATTTTGTTGTGTTATTGTTGTTGACGGTTGCTAAGATCTCTCACGATAGTGTCACATTTCCCCGCGAAAAAACACTGTTCTCGCCACTGCGTTGCACCCGTGTATAAGCAGGAACAAACCCTGTTTATTTGTTTTATTCGTTGTTATATCGATCCACTGAAAGGATTCGTCAATGTAAATATAAGGAATGATATTTATTTTTTCAACATTTATGAGGTCATAACAACAATGGGTTTTTGGACATATTTTACATGAATCGCTAACGCGATTCATTCAATATGTCCATAAACCCATTGTTGTTATGACCTCATAAATGTTGAAAAAATAAAAATCATTCCTTAAGTATGGTGTTATATGTATGCATGCTATGATTTGTTTAAAATACACCAATCTATCCAGTTGGTCTGCTAATATAAAATGTATCAGAAGATTGATCTCCTGTTACACACGAAATGCGTGTCTGGAGTGAATAAAAAATCTTGAAATCCACATTCACCCACATTTAACTGACAAAAATGATCACTGGCTGAAATGTCAAGATATAATGACACTAGAAAGGACATAGACTTGTTCGTGATATGAAAACGAGGCACACGTCACATATATTATCTTGCGCAAAGGAACAGCACAATTTGAATAATTAGACAAATCGAATTCCCCACGTTGTCATTTAGTGCAATCTGTTACATTTACATGTTGTGTGATCTAGATGCTCTTAAATGTACAACGCAAACAAACGTACGTCACGTGATTTTACCGACAAACCTACGTCACAGCTGATGTTATAGTTTCTGCACATTGTAACCGATTTAACGTGGATACATGCACGCGTGTACCTTTACTCCACAAAGCTCATTCGTGCTAGATAAGTCACACTTTTTACAGGGGTAGCGTTGCATCTGCATTATGTATTTTTTAAATTAAACGTTCACGCGCTCCACGGATTTAGACAATCTAATTCCGTGCTCGCACGTTTAATTGTCCAAGGTATATGGTTATTAATCAAAGAAATGTACCGTTGCATCGCTGATCTGTTAGGTTGCAGGGATGTGAAAATTCACTTGATATGACGGCAGACACCATAACGGGTTTTATATTTGATTAAGGGAGAGTTTACTTTACTTGGCTACCTCCTCCCACAGGAACCAGAGAATTTGTAACAGCTATATTTGGACCTAAACGAAGGTGTACATTTTTTAGGGGTTAAGATCGACTTTCGGTAAACATGACAGACATCCCCATTGATCATTTCTCGTATATATGATCAATGGGGGTGTCATACTTACCGAAAGTCGATCTAAACACTTAAAACATGTAAATTTACTCTGAACACCTTCGAATTCGTTTAGGTCCAAATATAGCTGTTACAAATTCTCATATCCCTGTGCCCCCTCCCTGGTGTTATTCACATGTAAAGAAACAATAATATCGTTTGTGATAGACTGAAAGATAGACAACTCTTACATACTTCAAGTTGAATAAAATTCCTATTTGTGATGTAAGCTAAAGGGAGACAACTCTATCATAACTAAAATGTTTAACACTCATTTCACAGAGTTTTTGTGGATTCACTTTTTTTGTTGTAAATATCATTATATTTTTAATAATATCGTTAAGCTTAATGCAGATTATGAATAAGAGGTTTTTCAGTTGAAATTGTTTTTTCAAATCTATTATTCGAATGTATTTATTTTCTTGACAGAAATAATGATTTTTAAGAAAATTGTCATCATAATATCCTGACGTTGTTCATTAGGAATTTCTTCATACAATTACAGAGAGTTATTTGCTGTAGTGTTACTGCGTTTTTATAACTTACTTATGTCATCTTAATGGAGAGTAAGCTTTAGAGGAGCCATTATGTTTCTTTGTGTAGATACAGAACATGTTTCCGTTGAAAATATGCAAGTTATTAGATATACCGCGGCATGTGCCATAATGAACATTTGAATGGGACACTTTTCAGTTAACAGAATCAATCACAGTAATAGCGTGTTAGGTGAGAGTTGGTCGACTTAAAATGTAAGCTGTATCTTAGCTTAAACCTATTGCAAAAAGCCGGCATTTATCATTTTGATTTTGGTTTTGACTGATATATATGATTTATTTTTTATTACAATTTATCTGTAAAGTAACCATAACATCCTATATGCCTAACAATGAAAACTAAGAGGAAACAATCATCATTGTATATAATTTGATATCGATGAATTGTATTTTCGATTATCCGCAACATTCAATTAATTGTCTAATAAGCGGTTATCTTTATGTTAACTTAATTTGAAATGCTTAATGGTGTTACTTTTTCGTTTTACGGTCAACACGACAAATAACCTTTCATGCAGATTCATACTGATAGGTATTCTGAAGACTCATAGTATGGTTTGATTAAGGTAAAACAACGACACAAGGTACTTGTTTTTTTATTTGAATAAAAAGAAACCAGCCCAATCCTCTGACAGATAAGAAGAGTTCGATCCCGGGATCTCTGGCTTATCAATCTGATGCTGTACCGGTGACAGATGCTAGTATTCTACCAGGGTTATATACTCCCCTTCTAGGAGAGAACTGTGTCCAGGGGTAAAAGCCATTCTTGTGAAAGTAATGCTGGTTTTTTCTCTCTCTCTCAATATTTCCAGGGGCTCCACGTTGACAGGAAAGGAAAAATGCATAGGTCAGACTGTGATTCGAACCCGGGACCCTCCGAACTCTAAACGGACGCTCCAACCTGTTGAGCTACCTGGTCGCTGGTGATTGATCCCATACATTGCCATTACAATTGGTAATGAACATGTGTTTTTTGTTGTTAATGTTCAATCCGACGTAGCTAACACTTCATTACCCTATGACAATACGGAGATATTACCGTATGTTAAACATATTGCCGTTAGTTTGCCCTTGACGAACGACTTATTCAATGAAACATACATCATGATATCACCCCAAACTACAAGCATTTCAATAGATAAGTATAAACGTTTTCATTATTATCATCATCGTTACAGTTTTAATAAAATTAAAATTAAAATAAACACCTCCAGCTTTCTTGTATGATAGGAGCCCTAGGACATCAAGTAACCGTTCAGCTTGAACGCTCTGAAGTTGATAGCAGTTATATTTTAACATCTGGGCGATGCATTTTATTTTATGAAGCCAAATTAATTTGGTTGTTTTCAGGCAGGAAACTACGATGGCCGACAGCGGCCGACAAAACACATTTTATATAAGCTGTGCTTTGTACCTAATTAATAATCTATGTAATTGAGTACAAAAGTTAACACATTTAGTAAGTTCGACTTAACGCATTTCCTCGTGTACAAATAATTAGGTACAAAACACATTAAAAAAGTTCGACTAAACGTGTTTCGTCATAACAAATACTTATGGACAGTTCCCTTCAGCTGAATTTGTATTAAAACTCCCCCTTTCTCAGGTGTGTAATAAATCATCATGATAACGAACTTAAGTGTGTTCGACTTGGGCTATAGACACTGTCCAAATGTATATATGACGCATGCGATGTAGTTTTACGGAATTTTTGTTTTGTTTTGCCTGCTGTTGAAATTATCATACTGCACTGCTTCAAACATTAAGGACGATGATTGAGTACAAGTAACAACAGCTTATAAATATAAAAGCCATTTCCATAAACGGCAACAACATTGTGAAAGCGACAGTATGCATAATTACTTAATTAACAAAACCATTTGATTAATTGTGCCACCAAAATGTTGTTGATTATATAAATGTATGTCAAAACATAACTTTTTATCGGGGCACGAATACAAATTCAATATATTCACATGCTTCGATTTAAAATAGCAAAGAAAGCCCATCCATCAACGCGAAACTTATTTTCAAAATTTAATTTCATTATAAGGACTACCATCAGAATACGGGATTCAGCTATACTAGTCATATTGCAACCAGTAAGAATGGAAAGTCAGATTTCAACGTCAGTACAAGCGATAGTATTGAGTGTAAAGTCAGCCATGCTTCACTGGGTATTGCATAATACGTACTGTCGTCTTATAGATGGAATATGCAGCTGGTATGCCTGTCATTTGGGCCGGAATAAAGTAATTAATGTCAAAAGAGGACAGGGCTATCAGTCTCCACTATTAAACATGGTCTGGTCTGGTTTGGCCTGGTCTTATTGGTCTGGTCTCAAGTTTAGGCCTGATCTGGTCTGGGCCCATTGGTCGGACTAATAAGTCTATTTCTTATTCGAACTTACTAAATGTGTTTTGTACCTAGTTATATGTACATAAATATTTGTCATGACGAAATGCGTTTAGTCGAACTTACTAAATGTGTTTTGTACTCAATTACATAGATTATTTAGGTACAAAACACAGTTTATATCAAATGTGTTTTGTCGGCCGCTGTCGGCCATCGTAGGAAATTGTGTGTGGACTATAGTTCATCTCTAGCAACACTGGTTGTGTCCCAGCCCTCCGCCAGTCAATTATTCCCAGGGTTTGGCATCAAAAAGGTTGGTTTGTCCTTGTTTATATACACTCGGGTATTTTAAAGCTTGATAATGTCATTTTCACTGAAATGGGGCTCAATGAACTTAATGAATAAGTCCTCTTCGGCAGTAAATACACACGTAATGAACACACAGAGAGGAATACAGCTATGCTACCAGGATTGGCCGTGGTCCTACCCCGCCCCAGGGATATTAGTCTCGGGTTCATTTCATGTTAACACAGGCTGAAATCTCCACCATAGTCTCCACTATAATACCGCGTTTACTGGGAATGAAGAAACGAATAAATCCAAGCTTCCAAGGTTGGTCGTAGAATTTTTCCCGGAGTCATACCATGGGAACGAATGGAATCCTCTCCTTTTAGCAGTATACATTTATTGCAAAAACATATTTTCGTTAAAAGGATATTTGGACCAAGGGATCAGTGTATAAACAAATGACATGACCACACTGTTGGCTTCAAGGTTGGTCCGGTCGGTCTATTCAGGGTTTATATAAGTTTGTTTTTGTTCATTCTCAGCTTGTAGGGGTACTCTTTTGCACCATTTTTGACAAATTTTTATTAAAAGAAAAACAGAGGCTTTTTGTTTATTGAAGAATAATACGTGCCTGACTGGCTGCTCCACCCAAACACCAAGCAGATTCTTTTTTTCTGAAAGGAATATCCAAACCTTTTAAATTACACATCAAACTTTATCTATTTTTAAACAAGTTCTAACGAATTATATAAATCCCTCGTGTTGTCCCGGAAGTTAGCGCGCTGGGGTTCGGAGGAAACCGGAGTACCCGGAGAAAACACAACGTGAACAGAATCGTACATAAACGTCATAATTTGGCATACGCAGACAAATTATATGTTTCTGCAAGTTATTATCAAAGAACACACCTTATTCTTTGAGCGATGAACACATTTTTTAATGTTGATACATGTTTCTGATTGAACTGTGTTTTTGATGTTGTCATGGCTGTATGAACTCTCGTTGCTTGTATTAACATTTACCACGTTCCCTTTGTGAACTGTATATGTAAGTAGAGGTAATTTATGCAAGCATGGAAAACGCCAAAATGCAGTGTTATCCTAACATATCGATATTTAAATATTTTTCTTTAACAATACTCCGAGCACCTCTGCTAAGTTGACCAAGATGACCTCCGATATCTCTTTCTCATTCCTTACTTTCGGTCTGTATAATGTTAGTTTCCACGTATGTGATCAATTACTATCAGCTCACTGGACAATTCTATTCTACTTCAAGCAAATGCATCTTATTATTTATACGGTCGTATAAAATGACATGTATTGTAAAGTACTTATCATTTGGCTGAATACCAACCTTTACGACACCATTTCATCGGTAAGTTATATAATTAGTGTTTAATTTGTGTGTGTGTGTGTGTGTGTGTGTGTTGTGATGTTCTACCCGTTGATAAGTTAATGTCATTATGTGAGATTTTATTTAGTGCTAATTATCAATAAATTTTACACTGTTTATGAATTATGTTACGATAAGGACACCATTCATTGATATGTTTTTAAACCTTTACTTCACAAATTTGTGACGTCAACATCTCATCCTCTGAAATCGCTGATATATTGTGTAAATACGTACATGCATATTTGGCCCACTGAAATTAGTATATCTTAACTTAAAATGCATAAAACTGTACATCAAATTTAATTTTACTGTAAAGGTGTTAGTTTAAACTTTGTTTTATTCACATAACATATGAAATACATAATACAAATATGATTAAACATAAATGAATTGGAGACAGAAACAAGTGTTAATACACTTATATAAATCTGTTGCCTTTCATCGTAACCAACATTAACAACCATAGCTTAGGGATAGTGACGTGAATAAATTACAGGGGAAGTTAGAAGAGAGTTGGGGAAATTCAGTGTAAAATATGGTACATGTACAAAATACGTTATATTAATAAAATCAGTACATGGTGGTCAAGAAAAATCCTTCTGTTGCGTCATTGTTAATACACTTTATGGTTGATTTTCAGACTATTTCAAGAAAGGTATATATATGCATATAAGTAAGTCCATACGCAGACAGTCGTTGTGATAGACTGTTCACACTCCATACACTGTTACTGAGCGATTGTCGTACTCCTGGTATATCCGTTTCCACTAGACTGTTTGCATCAGGAAAGACCATCCACATGACTTACTTTATATATGATATATGCTATTATATGAATACAAAAGTCATTGATTAAGACTCTTATTCAAAGACGTCATAAGATAATAAATCAGAAATGAATTGATTTATTATCATGTTAGCAACTCAGCTATTTCTTTTTACATATGATCGCACACAAACGTCCATGTATGCATCCCCACACATATCATAAACACATATATCTATCATACATACACACATACATACACACATACGTACGTAAGTAAATACCTACCCACCTACATACATACTTAAAATATATTTACTTGCGCACATGCGTGTGCATGGCTGCATGCATAGTCATGCACCCGCGTACGTAAATGTATGCACTCCTACACACACGCTCACACATGCATGCATGCGTACATACATACATACATACATACATACATACATACATACATACATACATACATACATACATACATGCGTACATACATACATGCATGCATACATACAAACATACATGCATGCATGCATGCATACATGCATGCATGCATGTATACCTACCTACCCACCCACCCAC